>NW_025900294.1:0-115344 GCF_022539505.1 Lolium rigidum
CGTAGCAGCTCGCTTTGTGCCAGCAGCGCGATAATGAAACAGACCGGGATTACCTTACCCGGTGGAACTCCACAAGGAATTCCTGTGAAGGAGTGATAGAAGCACAAGCCATTGCTTGGTTCTGCAATGGATGCCGAAGAGGCTCACCACTGTGGCAGAAGTTACAAAGAAACATGCCGACGACTTTGCCTGAAATGATACGTGTGGGAGATAGCTACGCGCTGGGAGATCCAATGCAACCGGCAGTTCAAGCCGATCCGGTGCAAAGGAGTCAGCCGCGCCAGGATCAATACCGGGACAACCGGCATAATAAAAGAAGAGAGGATTTTCCGGATCGGAGGTACGGTCCGCAGCAAGTGGCCGCGGTGCAGGATCATTTCGCCGCCAGCGGAAGCCAAAGACAGAAAACCGGATCGCAGCCGTGGGCGGGTCCAAAAAATCAATGGGTCGAGAAAAAACCATGGCAAGATCAGGAGAAGTACACCATGGAATCCGCGATGGATCAACCATGCCGGTGGCACACACCTAATCCGGCATGGCCGGCAAACCACTTGACAAGAGATTGCTCCTGGACCAAGAGGTTGATGGAGAGAGGCATGATGAAAGATGCCGGAAATCAAAATTTCGTGAAGTTACCACCACCACCGCCGCTAACCGGCGCAAATGCGCAGCCAGTTTTTGCTCAGCAAAACCGGTCGCAGCAGCAGCAGCAGCAAGAAGTTCATCAGGTGGAAAATGGAAATGACCAAGCACCACCACCGGCACCTTTGGGCCGGAATGTTTACCTGGATCCGCATCTATGCTGTGTTGTGTTTGTCACTGAGCCAATAGATAGGAAAAGTGTGCATCGCCGTTCCATGGAAGTAAACGTAGTGATGCCGGCAGTTCCGAAATACATGTTGTGGTCAGATCAGGAGATTACTTGGTCGTTCAAGGATCACCCAAAGATAATGCCGAATCCGGGCGGTACGCTCTGGTTGTGGACCCAATCATGCATGGGACAACGACACGAGTCAAGTTCAGTAAAGTGCTGATAGACAACAGGAGCAGCATAAACATCATGTACCGCCACACCATGTGCACGCTTGGCATAACCGAAAACATGCTGCAGCCAACTCACACAACATTCCAAGGAATTGTTCCGGGTTTGTCCTGTTCGCCCATGGGAAAAATCCGGGTGGATATATCATTTGGAGGACGTGACAATTGTCGGGTTGAGAACCTTCTGTTTGAGGTGGTTGATCTGGACAGCCCCTACCATGCACTGCTGGGGAGACCAGCACTGGCGGTCTTCATGGCCTCAACTCACACCGCATATCTCAAGATGAAGATGCCGGCACCCCGTGGACCCTTAACGGTGGTGGGAAACTACAAGATCTCGCTGGAAACCGCTTCTGCCGGATCGAATCTGGCTGAATCTTTGGTGATAGCTGAGGAAAAGAAGAGGATGCAAACCGCTGTGGCGCTGGCTCAGTCCTCCCAGCTGAACTTAGCGGCCATGAGCGGCAACTTGGGCACACCGACATTCAAGCCAACGAAGGATACAAAGGACATCGTGCTGGACCCGACATGCCTAGAACGCGCCGTTCGTATCGGTGCCGGCCTGAGTGCTCGTCAGCTTCCTCCGTGAGAATCGGAACATCTTCGCCTGGTCTACTAATGACTTGGTGGGTGTGCCGAGGGAGTTGGCTGAGCACTCTTTGAATGTCCGGAAGGATGCAAAGCCGGTACGACAACCTTTACGCCGGTTCGCGGAAGATAGGAGAAAGATCATAGGAGAAGAAGTTACCAAGTTACTGGTTTCCGGTTTCATCGTGGAAGTGCTGCATACTGAGTGGCTGGGCAATCCGGTGCTGGTCGAGAAGAAAAAAGAAGAAGACCCCAAGGCTCCAAAGGTGTGGCGCATGTGCATTCACTACACCAACCTAAAAAAGGCGTGCCCAAATGATCCTTTCCCTTTACCCCGGATTGATCAGGTGATCGATTCCACCGCTAGGTGTGGACTGTTGTATTTTCTGGATGCTTATTCCGGTTTCCACCAAATTCGCCCGAAAAAGGAAGATCAAATAAAGACTGCGTTCATTACCCCACGCGGGGCTTATTGCTATGTCACCATTCCTTTTGGTTTGAGAAATGCCGGCACAACATACCAGCGCTGTATGCAAAAGTGCATGTTTGATCAAATCGGCAAAAACGTGCAAGTCTATGTGGACGATGTTGTGATAAAAACTAAGGTAAACGACACCTTAATCGATGACTTGAGACAAACGTTTGATAACTTGAGAATATTCCGGATGAAACTTAATCCGGCAAAATGCACTTTCGATGTTCCAGCCGGAAAACTGCTTGGTTTCCTGGTGTCAAGCCGCGGTATAGAAGTTAACCTGATAAAAATTAGAGCCATTGAAAGAATGACCATACCGCAAGATCTTAAGGATGTGCAAAAGTTTACCGGAAGCTTAGCATCGCTAAGCCGGTTCATAAGCCGGTTGGGAGAAAAGGCCCTACCGTTATATGCCTTAACGAGAAAATAAGATACTTTCGTCTGGACCCCGCAGGCAGACGCGGCGTTCAAAGAACTAAAGCAAATGCTAGCAACAGCTCCAGTATTGGCTTCACCTTTGAAAAGGGAGCCCATGTTTCTTTACATAGCGGCAACAAACCGGGTCGTAAGTGTTGTGGTTGTGGTAGAAAGAGATGAGGAAGGAAAAACCGTGCAGAGGCCGGTATACTACCTGAGCGAGGTGCTTTTCCCTCTCAAAACAAAACTACCCTCACTTCCAAAAAATGACATATGGCGTGTTCATGGCCGCCACGAAGCTCAAGCACTACTTTGAAGAGCATCCGATGAAGGTGGTGAGCGAGACACCTATCTCGGAAATCATTGGCAACAAAGATGCCAGCGGCCGGATCGCCAAATGGGCAATTCAGCTATCACCATACGTACCGGCGTACGAGAGAAGAGATGCCATCAAATCACAAGCTTTGGCAGATTTCCTAGTTGATTGGGCTAAGATGCAATACAAGCCTCCAAAGCCGGAAGTGGATTACTGGAAGATGCACTTTGATGGATCCAAGCTAGAGGAGGGTCTTGGCGCCGGAGTGGTTCTCACATCACCTAAGGGGGATCACTTGAGGTACGCGCTGCAAATACATTTCAGGGCATCAAGCAATGTCGCGGAGTATGAGGCTCTGGTCCATGGGCTCAAGGTCACAAAAGAAATCGGTGCACACCAGATCATTTGTTATGGTGTTTCAGATCTGGTGGTGCAGCAGTGTTCCGGAGATTAGGATGCAAAAGATGCCAACATGGCCGCATACCGGTTCCATGTGCAAAACATTTCCGGATTCTTTGACGGATGTGAGTTCCACCATGTGCCGCGGGCAGAAAATGAAGCCGCGGATACTTTATCCAAGCTGGGCTCGTCCAGGCAAGAGATTTCTCCCGGAATAGCCTTAGCTCACTTACGAAAACCGTCAATCACACCAAATCCGGAATCTAAATCAATTTTCGTACCAGAATCCCACATCGTGCCCATCGACATTGAGGAAGGAAACTCGGGGACTGTTCCAGTAAACCCGGGGACTTTGGGGTCAAAACCGGAAGAAACAATGATGGTGGATGGCGGTGATAGATGTACCGGTGTTTACGGTTCAGGAAGCACCAACTTGGGTTAAACCTATTAAGGAATCCCGGATCAACGGCACCTTGCCGGTTGACGAAACAGAGTCAACGAGGATCCAGAGGAGGTCCAAGGCATGCACCATCATCAACGGTGAGATGTACAAAAGAAGTGTTACCGGTGTCCTCCAGAGGTGTGTGGAACCGTGAGAAGGAAAAGAAATGCTTGTGGAAGTTCATCAAGGAGAGTGTGGGCATCATGCCTCATCCAGGACGCTGGTCGAAAAAGTGTTCCGGCATGGGTTCTATTGGCCCACTGCTTTGGAAGATGCTGAGGACTTAGTCCGGAAGTGCAACGGGTGCCAGAGGTACGCCAAGCAAAATCACACCCGAGCATCCGGTTTAAAAACTATACCGATAACTTGGCCGTTTGCGGTTTGGTGCCTGGATATGGTTGGACCATTCAAAACAGCAAGAGGAAGCATGACTCACATCTTGGTGATGGTCGATAAATTCACTAAGTGGCTAGAAGTAAAGCCAATTGCAAAGTGCGATGGGCATACAACTGTGAAATTCTTGAAAGACGTCATCTTGCGGTATGGATACCCTCATAGCATCATCACTGACAATGGGACAAACTTTGCCCAAGGAGAATTTAAGCGATTCTGTGAGGATAACAATATCCGGTTGGATTTATGTTCAGTGGCACACCCACGAGGCAATGGCCAAGTGGAAAGGACAAACGCACTTGTGCTTTCCGGTATCAAACCGAGGCTCATTGAACCACTCGAAAAGACGCCGGGATGCTGGCTTGATGAATTACCATCAGTGCTGTGGAGCATAAGAATAACACCAAACCGGTCTACCGGATACACACCATTCTTTATGGTATACGGAGCAGAAGCGGTCATAACAACCGACATTCTCCATGACTCACCACGAGTTCAACTCTATACCGAAGAAGAGGTAAAAGAGGCCCGAGAAAATGATGTTGACTTGCTCGAGGAACAAAGAGAAATGGCTTTGGCGAGGTCAGCCATATACCAGCAGAAACTCAGGCGCTATCACAGCCGGAAGGTTCACCTGAGAGTATTCCGGGAAGGAGACTTGGTGTTACGTCTGGTGCAGCGCACTGAGGGACGACACAAGCTCTAACCTCCATGGGAAGGGCCATTCGTTGTGAGCAAGGCTCTGCACAATGATGCCTATTACTTGATCGATGCACAGGAATCGAAGAAGGGAAAGGCGGACAGGTCAGGAGAAGAGACCAAACGCCCATGGAACATAGCTTTGCTGCGTCCTTTTATTCCTGAAAATGTGATGTAAGAAGTTCCTTTTTGTACCTTATTTGCTAAGAATAAAAGATGCCGGCACCTCGAAACTATCTCGGGGACTGCCTATACCGGAATTGCATGCAATATGTTTATTTTTTCTGTATACCGGCTTGATTGTTGGACATTTTCTTTTTACGGTTCAGTAACGTGCTAAACCTAACGGAGTCTTCGACTTTGCTGCTGTCCGAAACCCGGCTTCATGGCAAACAAGATAAACCGGAAGGATCTAAACACGTGAAAAACGTCAAGAGAAATCGAAAACAAACAATCCGAAGAAAGTTTAACTAACCCCAGATATGCCGGTTTTTTGTGAAAAGTTTCAAATTTCTTCTAAGTTCAAGAAAATGCTTGCTTGGCAAAAGAACTTTGTGTCTCATACGCCAAAACACCCAAAAGAGGTAGGCAGAGCCAAAGCAAAAGAACCAAGTGTGTATCAGATTGAATTCGGAAACAAATCCGGAAGCTTCACTGTGCAAGATCAAAGCAAACAATAAAATCAAACTGACAAGGTGTAGATACCGATATAATAAAATACCGGCATATCATATAAGATACCGGCGAAGTTAAGAGTAGCACAACCAAAAGGACTTAATTGTATTTTGTTACATCTCTCACCCGGCATTCCGGGGAAATTTCACGATATTGTTTTCACTAAGATAGGATCAGGGAGTACGGTACAGAGGGGATGCGTTATCTCGGCCTTGCACAACAGGGGCATCTGGGGCTTCCAGAGTTTGCTCTAGAGGTACATCACCTTCTTCTTCCGGGATCTCCTCCTCGACATCAGACTCGTCCTCGTCAGCATCCTCTTCCTCCACGTCCTCAGAAATCTCATCAGCAAAATCAGCTGGAGGAGGGATGAAGGTGCTGGTGGAGACGAAGTGAGCGATCCGGTATGCGCGATCGCGGCGCTGGGCAGTTTTGGCCGGATCAGTGTTGGTAGGAGCATCCGCGCGCATGCTGTGAAGGGCGTTCAGGTCCAGATCATCGTACCAGGAGCAGGCAACACGAAGCGCTGCGTCAGCTCCGGCATGGGCGGATGAGCATTTTCCACTCGCTGAACCTTTTGCTGGCATCACTGAGGCGCTGGGCAAGAAGACTCAAGTTCTCCGGCACAGGCTCCCCGGGCCACAAGAATTTGAAGACCTGCATGGCCACTTCTGGCACGTCGCCAAGGTGTCGGTCGACAGCTTTCATGTGGGAAATCTGGGCGTGCAGCGCAACGAGGTGATCGTATGCGTTCCACGGGGCATCCGGGTCGTTGACAGCGTTTTCGGCCCGCAGCTCCGTGACCTTCTTGTTCGCGTGCGGCTGGGAGTCCGAAAAAAGTTCTGAAAGAAAAGAAAAAGGAACCGGTATAAAGACACACCGCCGAAAAATATAAGTTAGCAAGCACGAGAAAGAAAAGAACTTACTGAGCGCCTGCTCGTCAGCTTGGATGACCATCCGGTCAAATTGGGCCTGGTCTGACGAGAGGGCGGCGTTCCGGTCCTGCGCCTCTTTAAGAAGCTTGGCCTCCTCCTCCAGCTCCTTCTGCAGCTGCCCGGTGGCGTCGGTAAAATCCTTCAGGGCCTCATCCAAATTGGCCTCACCGGCAGCCTTGGCCTCCTTAAGCGCCCGCGTATGCTGAAGTTCAGCTTGGATCAGCTTATCCTTCAGTTCAACGGCAATGTTCCGCTGAGCCTCCAGAGCCTTGCGATGCTCAAGGGCAAGCTGTTCCTTCTCAGCTGCAATCCGGAAGAGTAAAAGATCAATAAAAGAAGCCAATGATCTCAAATGAAAAAGGCAAACGAACAAGCAAGGTTTACCCTTGAGGGCAGAGATTTGGCCGGTAAGGTCCTCGAGCGAGGCTTCCGGAAGGGCAGCTGTACAAAAGGAAAACTTGTAAATATCGATCGTCAAGGAATACACCGGTACAAAAAGAAGCCGGAAGTTAGAGATTAGCCTTGGCACTGGCTGTGGGCCTGCTCAAGGCTGGTGAAGGCCTCAGAAAGGTCCCGGTGTTCCCACAGGAGCTCCTCAAACAGCTGCTTGCGAGAGTCGAGGGAGCCCTGCACAAATTCGAAGTTGCAGTGAGCTATGCCGGTTTTTTCGCAGTTTCGCGCTAAGTACTTCGTGCTTAACCCAAAACTCGGGGACTAGCTATGCCGGTTTTTCGCAGTTTCGCGCTAAGTACTTCGTGCTTAACCCGAAACTCGGGGACTAGCTATGCCGGTTTTTCGCAGTTTCGCGCTAAGTACTTTGTGCTTAACCCGAAACTCGGGGACTAACTATGCCGGTTTTTTACTTCAAAAGAGTTTCGCGCTAAGTACTACGTGCTTAACCCGAAACTCGGGGACTGTGAGGATATATCTATAGCTGGAAAGTTAAAAACCGGCATGGGTATAAAGAAAAAGGTTGAAGTAAAAGCTTACCACCACGTTGGCGTTGGCATCATGCTAGGCCAGGTCAAACTCCTTCATGGCGCGCCTGAGCCGGCCGAAGTGTTGCGCTGTGCTCCGCGGAGCGGAGTTATCGATGACCGGCAGCTTGTCCTTGCCAAGGCCGCGAGTAGCGGGGGAGAGATCCGCCCGGTTCCATTTCTCCGCGTACTCCCGGAGCGAGCCCAGGTCGACCACGCCGCGGGTGAGCTTGACGATCCGGCCCAGCTGAGCTGAGGCCTTTTTGCCGGCAGCGACAGTGGCACGGCTGACGTGCAGCACCATGGACTGCGCCTGGGAGCCGGAAGGGGGCGCGGTCGCTGCGGTGACCGTCGTAGCAAGCTGCTGCGTGGTAACAGTTGCGACTTCCTCCGAAGTTGGCTGAGGCATAGAAGCAGGTTCGCCGACAGAAGGTGCCGGCGGCGGCGAGGGCGCATCCTTTGTCGGCGAAGAAGTTTCCGGCGCATCCTTGGCCGGCGAGGAAGTTGCTGGCGCGGAAGTTTCCGGCACAGTCTTGAAGGGGGAAGGAGCGCTGGCCTCCTTCTTCTCCTTCTTCTTCTTCTTAAGGACGGGCGAAACCGGAGGTTCCGTCCGCCCAGCATCTTCGCTACCAGCGCCCATGTTGCTGGCGCCGGTGTCTTCAACATCTGGAGGGGAGCTGAAGTCCCCCTCCGCGCGGGATTTTGGCGGATTAGGGGCCGCGCGCCCCGAACTTGTGTTTCCTCCCCGAGGGGAGGCTGGAGATTTGCCGGCACCCGAAGGTACCGGACTTGTGTGAGGAGGAGGAGAGGTCTTGGCGGCATCTTCGGATGCTTCCGGCCTCATACCTGGTGCACTCCTGGTAATTGCCAGGGGAGCTGAAAAAGAAAGAGGTATAAAATTTAAGCTAAGAGACAATGAGAAAGAAAATCCCAACTGGAAAAATATAACACTGGGGCCTTACCCAGTAGCGACCGGCATCTCCTGCTTGCGCTTCCTGCTGGTGGTCTTCTTCGTCTTCTGACGTTTGGCGGGGGGAGCTTCGCCAGAACCGGCGTCGGAGGCCGGAGTTTTGCGGGCTTTGGAAGCCTCGCTGGTGCCGGGATCCGGAGCCGGAGCCTTGTTCTTCCGGGCCCTGGGGGCCTGGCCTTGGGCCAAAGCGTCCAAGAACTCCTGGCCAACCTTGGCCGCCAGCGTAGTTACATGTTCGTGAACCTGGGGGTTCTCATCGGCTGAAGGAGGTGCTACAGCGGAAAAGTTTTATAAGGAATGGGAGATGAACAATATACCTCGAGAACAATAACTTCATCATCAGTGTCGGAATCGTTTGCCGGAGGCGGAGTTGGAAAGTTACCGGGGTGCTTGAAGTGCGTCGGGCCCATCTTGTGTTTTCCCTTCACGTTGGGATCCGCGTCCACGTCATCGTGAAATCGACGGCTGGGGGTGAAAGAAGCCGGCTCCTCCCTGGAGATCCGGGAGAAGTTCTGCAACAGAACGAAAAACCAAGTTAGAACAAGTTTACAAACATACCAGAAAAAGCTTTGGGTGGAGGAGGATCAGAGCGGCTGTAGGGCTTCAGTTCGTACTTCCCGTTGGGCCGCAGGGTATTCCGGCAGATTTGCTTGGCCTTAAGGATCAGTTCCATCGGGCTCAGCGAATGCGTGGTGATCCTTGTCGGATCCCTCTACCCGGACATTTGGCTCATCTTGTGAGCACGGCGCTGGAGGGGCAGGACCCGGCACGAGAGAAATAGCCGGATGATGTCGTCAGAGTCGAGGTGCGTTTCCGCCTTGCTCTTCTCAACAAACAGAGCCACCCGCCTGGACTCCTTATCGTCCTTGGGGAGGTGCAACCAATTGCTCATGGCGGGTGGTCCAGGGGTGTACGCTGGTAGATTGATAAAATCTTCTGGGCCTCCGTTCCGAACGTAAAAGAAAGTTTTCTGCCAAGTCCGGACTGACTCCATACCGGAAAACTTATAGAAAATGCTCCCTTGGCGGGGCGAAAGGATGCAGCCCCCGCACCGGACGAATGGCTTGGTGTGCGGAAGCTTCTTATCTTGGATAGAGTTCTTCCGAAGATAATAGAAGTAAGAGAAGTTTTTAACAGAGGGAGTGATACCGGCGTATCCCTCCATGAAAGCAGTAAAGGAAGAAAGGTAAAAGATAGAATTCCCCGGAAGATGGTGGGGCTGGAGTTCATAGAAGTCTAAAAAGTGCCGGAAGAAATCCGACACCGGAAGGCCTAAGCCGCGCTCAAAATGGGCGGCAATGACTACATACTCGCCTGGCCGGGGCGCAGGCTCCCGCTCCTTGCCGGGGATCCAGCAGAATACCTCTTCAGGTATTCTCCCGGACCGGTAGAGCCAGTCAATCTCTTGATGGGTAACATCAGAACCCATCCAAGCACCGAGGGTGTAGGAGCTCAAATCTATACCGACATGCTCCGCATCGTCGCCGGTATCTTGCCCGGAGTCACTGACTCCTTTATCGGACTGAGGGAGGTCCTCCGAGAGCCCGTCAACGATTTGATCTACCGGGGTTTCTTCTCCCGAGGAAGTATCCGGGCTCTCGCTGTACTGGGTGCTAGCAGAAAGTCCCGGAAGAGCGTCTTCGGATGACATGTTTTATTGGCTAAGTGTGAAACTAGCTAAAAACAGATTTCCCGCAAACTACTCCTTCCCGAAGATCTACGAAAGGAAGAAAAACGAGAAGAAAAGGGGGATAAATACTCTACCGCGCCAGTAATGAACAGTAGGAGCAAATGAATGCGGGATCTGCGAGGCTGACCTGAGGGCGGCAGCGGAGACCTTGAGGCTCGACGGAGTCGACGATTCGCCGGAGTTCGGAGAGGAGGCGAGCGACAGCGGCGAACAGAAAAGAGGAAGAGGATGGAGTGGTGCTTCTCTGAGCCAGAGAAGAAGAGTGCCGCTGCGGATCTTGACGAGCGAGCGAGCTCCGAAGCGCGGTTCCGCGAGAGTTCGCAGCAGCGGCCGAGTTCGACGGTGAACGGCGGCGCGGTGAACTGAAGCGGCGCTGGGCGCAGGAGGATGAGTGCGAAGTGGGAGCGTGGGAGGCGACGAGGAACCGTCGCCCCCTATTTAACCAAGGGGTTCGTGGGCCGGAAAACCGCCAGGCCCATGACGTTTTGCCTCGTTGGCCACCAAGCGGGGCAAAGATACACGCGTTGTGCGAAGGTGCCACACAGGGGCCACAGGGATCTAGAATGGTCGCAAGGATCCGATGCGGCATGTTTAATGCGTGCGCTGGAGTCGAAGGATTAGACCCCTGACAACTGGTGCGTCAGGAACAGTGCGCATGTCTCTGACAGGCACGACTTCCAACATATTCTCGACTTCGCCGAGGAGGATTTGATGGCGGGGCAACCGGAAAAAGACACCGGAAGGTTTTGATTAAGAACGGTATGTTGAGGAAAATCCGGCAGAGACGCCGGGGAAGTTTAACTTGAAACCGGAAGGATTAATCCGGTACGTTTTGAGGAGGAACCTGGCATGGCCTGTCGGAAAGATTCCGCCAGGCTATACGAGCTTCGGGGACTAATGTTGGGGGGATGGCCCCCGGTAGGCCAAAGGCATGGCAAGGTTGCCCTGTTTATCTTCTAAGATACCGGATTAAAGGTTGATCCGGATGACAAAAATAACATGGCATGCGCCAAGGTAAAGTATACCGGTATCCCAGGAGGGGCATACCGGAATACGGTAAACATAATAGATGCCGGAGTTCCGACATAAGCTCAACTGTAGCATGTCGGCATTCTGGTCAAAGATTCCCTCAAGGACTAGAGGACAAGGATGAGCGAAGCAAATCAGCTATAATCGAAGCCCTGAGGCCAAAGCAGAGGGTGACGTAAAAGGTACCGAACGAGGTCATCTCTTCCTGATTAAAGAGAAGACCGGTTTCATCAAGATCAAAGAAGCTTTATAAAGTAGCTTAGGTCAGCAAAGATGCCATTAGGGTTTCTTCCCCTGTAAGCCACCCTCTCCCCTATATAAGGAGAAGGAGCACACCCCTGCGCGGGACGGATCATTAGGCAATAGAGAGAAGTAGAGCAGGATAGAGGTGCTCACCTTGTAGTCCGTACGTTCTTCAACCTCTGGCCAAGGGCCAAGTTCATCAATAAAGATAAAAATCCATCCTTGTGTTACCAAAACCCTCCCCCGAATCCTCTAGCGCACATTCGGCACCAACTCAACCCATCCTATGGCATCTGTCTGTTCACCACGACGACACTAACTTTGATGTTACTTTCTTAAAAACTACACCTTGGCGCACCTTCTAACAAGTTGAGTGCGCTGTGGCATCGAAGCCAAGATACCCCACATGGTCTATCTGGTCCTCATCAAGTGAAGCCTTTGAAGACAATTCAAGACTCAAGAATTGGTGTACCACCAACTCTAAATTAAGCCGAAGACTGTTTACAACGACTCCTATTGCTGCTTTATGTGGAGACTAACCATGATTTCCGCTGACTTACTAACTTAAAGAGCACCTTACAGAGCAGTAAACACCACATGTGCCTCTTGAAGCTGCAGAATGCACGTCGTCCCCTGAAGATTCTTCAACTCAAGACGAGAGATCGATGACTTCTTCAAAAGCGACCGGCAGGACCCCATGGCAGAAGCTCTGACTTTTGCTGAACCCCCGTTGAACAAACTTAAGGGTGGAAGACTTCATCTTCCACTAAATGTTTAAGCTAACTAAAAACTTTCAACCTTCCTAAAATCACAATTTGGATGCTCTAACCCTCCAACGATCGTGGACCACTCAAAAGTTATTAGGAAGCTAAAGATCTAACACCAGCATAGAGAAGTCAACCTCTTCACGAAGCTTGTCCTCGGCGGAAATCTACCGTGTCTCTCAGAAGCTGAAGTTGTGATCTTCCGAGACCAGCACGTCCACCGGAGGATGGAGTCTAACTTATATTAACCTATAAAAACTTTCTAGTCCTACACTTAGTAATCTCGGGACGAGATTATTTTAAGGGTGGAAGGTCTGTAACACCCTAACTTTTGCAACCTTTTTTAGTTGTCCAAAGTGCAAAAATTAGGGGGAACAAAAACTTTTTAAGTTTTGCTTGTATTGGTATGTTATTGATTGAACTTCTTATCTGACTTTGTTTGACGAGTGATGGTTGTTGAATAGTGCTAACTGAAGTATCCCAACCCACATCTTCAAGTCTTAAGAAAAACCCTTAAGCTATGGCCGCTCTTGTATTACCATAATCTTCTCTCTTCAAAAGTATTTGAACCCCTTTAACAAAACACAAAACTCCTTTGCTTTGTCTTATGACTCAAAATTATATTTCTTATGATCTTTCTAAAACTCCTTCCTTTTGAGTGGCTATGATCACCTTAGATCATAGTATCACAAAAACGGTTTTCTAAGATTATTTTTGATACAAAATATTTGTCAAATGGTTTACCCTTACTTTGTGCGACTTCAAATTTTTTACAAAATCTTTTATATGCAGATTTTGGTTTCCTCAAACAAAATGGAATGATCCTCATTTTATTCTACTTTAACTATGGGTCATTCTACTCCACCTCCTAAAACCCTCTCTCTTTTCCAAACTTTTTAAATAAGATTTTCTTATCTAGTTTAAATCTAATAAAGGCCATAGACACCAAAGCTAAATTTTAAGATTATTTGATCTGTCATCAAATATCTTTGGAAAATATTTTGTCACTAATACATCTCATGTGATCTATGCATAATCTTGGCAGATGATCATTTGTTAAGCAAATGAATATTCTCCATTTACATCTCTATCTCTCCAAGATCTTCAAATTCTACTATTAAATAATTCTTGGTCTCAACTCCCATTTTCCAAGACGAAGGTTCCCTCCCATTTGCCTAAAAGCCTAGACCCCTAATTCTTCTCTCTTTGACTTCCAAAATATTTCTAGTTTTTTCAAACTTTTTCAAGATATTTTTTCTCAAATAAAATAGGAGATATGAGTGGTATGGTATACCATCTCATTTCCACCCAAGAATAATTTCTATAGCATTATTTTATTGTTCTTTATTTTTAACAAAATGCTTGTTATGGCACTTATACCTTTTCTTGCATTTTCTTGCTTATTTTAAATATGAGAAAAATCTGCCTTGCTTATTAAAGCAAGTATAACATTTTGAAATCATGTGTACTACCTAGATACTCTCAACATTTTCGGAAATCTTCAGAAGCTACCTCAATTTAAAATTTGAACCAACTCACATTAGTGATCAAAACAATTCAAACAAAAGCCAAATTCAAACGGTGTATTCTATACGTCAACCTCACCTCTCTGATACACCTCCCACCATAATCTATTTGACACAACTGTGAGGAATAAAAACACCATCATGGTTTATATTATCCTCCCAACCTCACTTTCATCTCTGCCACATGAATATTTTCTAAACACCACCGAAGTCACCAGCTTGGCAAACCATCTTCGACACAAGCTCTTTGTCGACCTGATTGCCTTGGGGAAATAAATCCTTGCTCATTCTTTTTGAACCAAAAAGGAGAGGCCGGTCGTGCATGTCTTGGAATATTGCATGAGAGCCAAGCAAATAGGAACACCACTCTAAGCCATTTTTTTTCAACATCACCAATCTTATGACACCCTAAGTTGATCAATTGCTTGATTTGTTATCCAAAGGATTTAATCTCCATCTCCATGTCTCTAGGTTATTTCTAATCTCCACTACACTGACCTGGCCGGGCCATGTGTTGTTGCATGCATCCATGGCCATGATTTCCAACCAGATGTATCCAAAGTCACCCATCTCCACACCCTGCTGCCCTCTCTCTCACATGCACCACCCACTATCCTCCCCCTACCTTTCCTAGCTCCTCTCTTGTCCCCTCCTTTTCTTGGAACCTTGTTGCACCCCTCTCTCTCTCTCTCACGATTGCTGCTGCTCGAGCACGCATTGGCAGGAGCGTGTATGCTATCCCAACGCTTCCCTCTACCCACCAGACAAATCCCCATCGAGCTCTATCTATCTAGCCTCCCATGTGATCCCAGTGGTCACCGCGCGCCGCTCACCACGCTGGCCACCCCACCACCTCATCCTGGTGGCCGTGGGCGACAGGGCTGGCACGGAGGTGAGTCCCACGCCTCGGAGACGCACGCCAACACAGTCCTCTCCCATCACCTCGCAAGCCATGGAAACACACTGCCCCGCTGAAAATTCCGTCGAACACCTTGCTGTCGTGCCACTGCACCGCGTTCCCTCCTCCCTCTGCACCACCGACGCGAGCGTCGCGCCAAAGCGTGGCACCGTGGCTTAGATGAGCCTCTCCACCGCCCATCTCCGCCAATCCACCGCTGCCGCCCGCTCTTCTCTCTCGCCACAGACCCGGTGCACCGTGCACCGGCGTTGGCCTTTAAGAAGGGCCAGGCCTCTCATGCTCGTCCCCTTCGCCTCCATTTTCCCCACTCCAACCCTCCACTCCCCCTCCTGAGCGGAGAAGAGCTCCACCTCTCCCTGCTACCCGAGCTCCACCTCGCCTTCCGTAACCTCACGGTGAAGGTTGTCGCGGCTGCAGGCCACCATCTCCTCTCCTCTCTAGCTCCCTGGATGCACCCTGTACTTCTCTCTCTAACGCACCCCTCTTTCCCTACCCTAGGTCACCGGAGTTCACCGTCGCCGGGCGCCACCGTGTCCGCCGAGCTCGCCCGTCGCTGTCCAACTCAGACGCCTGTGATCTCAGCCGTCGCTATCACTGCGGGTGCTGCCGCTGGAGAAACGTTTCTGCGGCACGGCGGCGACCCACCACACCCTCCTCGACTGCTTCGGACCTGCCCCGAGCGCCCTAGGTGAGCCTTCAGGCTTTCTCCGCTATCGAGCGCGGCAGCGCCGCCTCCTTTTAGTTTGCGTCGACGATGCGCGGGTCGTGAAACGGCCGGGTCCAGCCACCACCATCCGATCAGGATCCGGCGGGTGCATGCTGGTGGCCGCGGGCCCTGCATTCCAGCGCGGCGGGCCACGTCCCCGCCATTCGAAAACCCGTCTTCCGCCCAGCCTCAGCGGAGCTGGGCCGAATCTGGCCAGCCCAGAGACTCAGCCCCCTCCCCTTTTTCTTTACATATCTTGTTTAAATCTGCCCGATCTTACTGCTGCAGGTTTTGAAATTTTGTAAATTCCTTACCGTGAGCTCGTGAACAAATTCTTAACCACAAACAAATGCATGCATGTGATGTCTGGGTGTAGATCTGTGTATATAAATCTAGTACTAGAATGTTGCAGTATAGCCATATCAATTATATTATTAAAACGAAAGACAAACGATGGTCTAGATTTAATAGGAAAAGAAGAACGACTGAGATTTAACTTGGCCGTCATATCTTTTCCGCTTCCAACATCGACAAAAACCTAAAAGACCTGCAAACGTGGCCGTCATATCTTTTACGCTTCCTTTCCCCTTCCTGCCGACAAAAAAACCTAAAATAAAACCATCTCCAATGGCCTTCCTGCCGATTATGTGGTGGCGAGTTCGATTGGCCCTTTACGGCTAGCGATACATAGAGGCTAAACAACATTCACGATCAGCACCAGCAGGGACGAGTCTCCTCGAGCGATAAAGAAGACCAATAGAATTATGGATGGTGGCGGAAGTCTGTATCATGTGGCGTATGATAACTTGGATCCCAGGTGTTTTCAGATCTTACTAAGAGGGAAGCCAATTGCTAAATAGTGGTGCGTGCAATGGAAGTCAGCTATATCATTGATCTAACAACCATGGCAATGGCTGTAAGATTGTATTAGTCGATCATGATTGGATCTATTATTCTATTTGGTAGCAGCGGAAATCTTAATGAATCGGCTCCCGTGTTGTAGCAGATTACCAGCAGGAAAAATAATATTGCAGGCAACAGCCACGAGATAGGCATACTCAGATTTTTTTTTTCATTACAGATTCACATTATTGTCTCGGCCAAGGGAGAGGAATCGGAAACAGGGACAATGTTTAGACTAAAATCACTAGTTAAATAGTATGAGTTGTGTATAGACCTTTTTGCATGAGGTCAATTTTTTGTGTTGTAGATGTGAGTACCTTTCTTTTGGCACTGGTCACACTTGCAGAAGCTTGCTGGTTATTGTTTGGTTCACAAATTAAATATCAACCAGAGAGCTATTCTGTGATTTTTAACTTGAAAACTACAAATGATTTTGGATCAAACCCACGGGATACTGGTAGATCTCATGTTAGGGTACTTTTGTGCCAAAGGAAATATTTTTAAGAGTGGTAGTTTAATTCTGGGGATTTTATTACTGAAACATGATACCTTTTCAGTATCTGATTTTTGTAAATTCATTTACAAATAAGAAAATGCCAAACCAGTGGGGTTAGATCAAATTTAGTTTCAGCTATCCATGGGTATGCTTGGATCTGGTTGATTATGCTCTGATACTGGTAGTCTTAGTTATATATTGTCTCTGTTTCTGTCTTATTTAAATTTTATAAATAATTTAAAAATTTATTTGCAAGTGATTCTTGTGCAAGTGTGTTATAAATGTTGTTAGCTTTCATTAGCTATGCTGCAAGTATTTTTTTTTGACTCACAGAAAGATTTAGATCATTTAAATGGTTCCTAAGTCATTTCTGGATTTGTAAAAATCATAACTTTTGTTTTAAAAACCCTAAATTAGTGAAACCACTCTCAGTAGCTTGCGTTTGTGAACCTTTACGTACTGTGATTTTACCAATTTTTTGTGTGAATTATTCTGGAATGGTTTGTTGATTTGGTGTGTTGCTTTTTTCTTTTTATTTTGCGACGCTAGATTCGAACGCCGCCGGAATCAGAGGAGGAGGTGAAGTTGGAGGAATTGAGGAAGAAGGCCAGGGACACTTTGCTGATCAAGGCAAGCCACCTCTCTATGCATACCTTGTCCAAAATATCTTGCTCTTGCATTATTACAAGTTCTTATAAAATTGCATGGTTTTTATTCTATTTATGTGAGTGGTTCCGCCACTCGAAGTTTTATGATTCCACCCTTACGGGTGCAGCCCTCGTGATACCTACTGATCCAACACTTGCTAGAGATATGGTGCTTAACACCTTATCATCCTTGTCGCCGCTTTTCAAAGAAAAGTTAGACTATAGGTCGGGAGCCCTCTTTAAAAAGGTTTGTGAAAAAAAATTCACGAAAGAAGTGTTTCGAAAACCTTGGAATGGGGTAGCCCTGCCCAAGTGTGAGTTTATCAAAAGGAAAAGGTTTTCAGGAAGAAAAGTTGCTGGAGGCAAGTGGAGAAAATTGTTTTCGAAAAAATTTGGTGACTGAGTACCTAACCGGACCTAGCCAGTACAACCACATTACCCCTTAGTGGGACGGGGCGTAGCGTAGTAGTTTGTCTCGCCTTAGTTTGAGTCCTGCAAGTGTAGTGGCAGTCCGACCATGGATGCTTCGACTGGGGTTCTTCCCATGAGAAGGGACGCAACCCATTTGCCTATTTAGGTACGCGGGGTACAACTTTTGAGCTCCCATTGAAATATGCCTAAGTGGTTGGATGGCATTCCGGAGGGTCGAGTGTGCTGGGGACCTTGCTACTCCTGGACAACCCTCGGACTCTGGTGTTGGGAGGTACAACTCATTCGGCATATGTTGTTATGCGGGGATGATGCCCACAAGATGAGTATTCGGATCTTGTGGGGAAAGTGTACAACCTCTGCAGAGTGTAAAACTATTCGAATAGCCGTGTCCGCGGTTATGGACGTGAGAATGGAAGCTGCCTGGGAGGTACGTAAAAATATCAGTGGGACTGATGGAGATGTACCTGGGAGGTACGATGGAAAGTTGAAATTGTTTTGGTCATTCCGATGGCCGGAAAAGAAAATGGATCTTCCTTACCTATTGGTCTTCAAATAAACTTGTTTTCAAAAAGGTTTTCAACAAAGGTATATAGATGTCATACTCTCGAGAGGAACCACCTCTCGCTCCTTGTCGCCCTAGTTTAGTGCCCGTTCCTTGCTATTGCCATACTGCATATCCTTTATTTCTCTCTAAGGTGGTTTGCGAGTACAATTCATAATGTACTCATGGCTTTGTCCCTGGCTATTTACTTGGCCAGACTTGGTGGAATCCGACAGATGAAGAAGGAGTCGACGACGTCTATGCGAGCTTGGAACGTCTTCCCAGTCAGTTGCCTGTAGGGTTATGGCATGACTTGGGCCATGCGAGCGCTTTCATCTTAAGTATTTCCGCTGTGTGATGATCTCCTGCCATTGCGGCTCTTATGTAAGTATTGGTCATGTGACCTGTTGTAATCCTTTTTATTCGATACTGTAATGGATGATGTATTTGATACCAGTTCGGTTATGCTTTCATGACACACTGATCATGGGATCATGAATGTGTATGCATAACGGGTGTTTCGGACAGCTATTCCAGGGCCCCACACATATAGTCTCCTTATGTCATATAGTAAGTATTCAAGTTGATAAACAAGCATGTCTAGACATATTCAAACCCGACAAATCATGTATCTATGCCCTAACCCTAAACTCTGTCTTATGAAGTCAAGCATGAAGAGAAATGGTTTTGGGTTTCAAACATGGAAATTTCAAGAACCCCCCCCCCAATGCATCATTTTAGAGTGACTAAGAAGGATCCAGGCTTACGTTTTCATTTTCATGTTTTAAACATGTTTAAATCTTGGTCAAATCCTAGGATTTGACCAAGATTCATGGGCATTGAAATTTAAAAAAAAATGAAAAACCAAAGCACATAGCCTTCTTATGTCATATATAGTAAGCATTCAACTTGATGAACAAGGTCTAGACATATTCAAAACAGAAAAAGCATGTAGCTACCCCCTAACGCTTAACTCTTTCTTATGAAGTCAAGCATGAAGACAAGTGGTTTTGGGTTTCACACATGGAAATTTCAAAAAACTCCCGAAAGCTTCATGTTAGAGTGACTAAGAAGGATCTAGGCTTACCTTTTATTTTCATGTTTTAAGCTTGTTTAAATCTTGGTCAAACCTAGGAATTGACCAAGATTCAAATGGGCATAAATATTCCAAAAAATCAAAAAATGAAAATCCAAAGCACATAGCCTTCTTATGTCATATATATATAGTAAGCATTCAAGTTGATGAACAAGGTCTAGACATATTCAAAACAAAAAAAGCATGTATCTACCCCCTAACCCTTAACTCTATCTTATGAAGTCAAGCATGGAAATTTCAAAAACTTCCCAAAAGCTTAATTTTAGAGTGACTAAGAAGGATCCAAGCTTACCTTTTCATTTTCATGTTTACGCTTGTTTAAGTCTTGGTCAAACAAAGGATTTGACCAATATTCAAATGGGCATAAACATTCAGAAAAAATTTAAAAATAAAAAACCAACGCACATATAGTCTTCTTATGTCATATAGTAAGCATTCAAGATGATAAACAAGAAGGTCTAGACATATTCAAACCTAACAAATCATGTATCTACCCCCTAACCCTAAACTTTGTCTTATGAAGTCAAGCATGAAGAGAAATGGTTTTGGGTTTCAAACATGGAAATTTCAAGAACCCCCCCCCCAAAGCTTCATTTTAGAGTGACTAAGAAGGATCCAGGCTTACCTTTTCATTTTCATTTTTTAAACTTGTTTAAATCTTGGTCAAATCTAGGATTTGACCAAGATTCAAATGGGCATAAAAATTCAAAAAAATCAAAAAAAATGAAAAACCAAAGCACACAGCCTTCTTATGTCATATATAGTAAGCATTCAACTTGATGAACAAGGTCTAGACATATTCAAAACAGAAAAAGCATGTATCTACCCCCTAACGCTTAACTCTGTCTTATGAATTCAAGCATGAAGAGAAGTGGTTTTGGGTTTCAGACATGGAAATTTCAAAAAATTCCCAAAGGCTTAATTTTAGAGTGTCTAAGAAGGATCCAAGCTTACCTTTTCATTTTCATGTTTTAAGCTTGTTTAAATCTTGGTCAAACCTAGGATTTGACCAAGATTCAAATGGGCATAAAAATTCAGGAAAAATCAAAAAAAAAAAATGAAAAACCAAAGCACATAGTCTTCTTACGTTATATATATATATATATATATATATATATATATATAGTAAGCATATTCAAGTAGATAAACAAGGTCTAGACATATTCAAAACAGACAAATCATGTATCTACCCCTAACCCTAAACTGTGTCTTATGAAGTCAAGCATGAAGAGAAGTGGTTTTGGGTTTCAAAAATGGCAAGATGCACCACCATGCCCAATTTGGGCACATTATAACAAGCTATGCCACAAATATGGCCATAACTATATGTCATTTGTTGGCTTCAAAACCATGAATCTTCATACACACGATAGTCCTTCTTGTGAAGACATTTTTTTACTACCCTATCACAGGTTTTTGTATATAGTAAGTAATACGTATCTAAAAATGATTTTTGGGGATTTATAGGACGAAGTTATAACACACCTACATTTCAAATTGGAATTAATTTCAATAAATCAGCATAAAGTCATTTAAATGTGTGAAACTAGCTAGAAAGCACTAAAAACATAAAGAGCTGGAAATTTTCACTAATATATGGCCTAATTTATCTTAAAAATGTAGAGCTGCCATTTTGAGCCGTATTTTATGTACCCCATTCACAAAATAAACCTATTTTGCCATCTAGAAAATGAAAAATGATTTTTTTATACCGAAAAGTTGTAAAGTCTAGTCAGCAACATTGTTGGGAATGGCAAGATGCACCACCATGCCCAATTTGGGCACATTATAACAAACTATGCTACAAATATGGCCATAACTATGTCATTTGTTGTCTTGAAAACCATAAATATTCATACACGATAGTCCGTTTTGTGAAGAAATTTTGTTTCTTACTACCCTATCACAGGTTTCTTATTTTCCCTGTCAACTAGTACATCTATAAGCACTCAATGCGGAAGGGTTTCATTTTCGAGGTTTTCTTCATTTTCATTTATTTATTTCAAAACCAGGTAAAATGGTCGACATGATTATCCATGCAAAGGGGTCGAATATTTCAGTACTATATATCACTGCTTTATGTATATAGTAAGTAATATGTATCTAAAAATGATTTCTGGGGATTTCTAGGACGAAGTTATAACACACCTACATTTCAAATTGGAATTACTTTCAATAAATCAGCATAAAGTAACTTAAATGTGCGAAACTAGCTAGAAAGCACTAAAAATCGTAATTTTTATGTGCCGTAAAATTCATAATCTGTTGTAATCAAATTGATGATCTAGGGATGCGCGCTGGCATTATAATCCCTAACGGAGGGAGTAAGCACTCTAGCTATGAAAAGTACCAAACAATGCATACCAAAATGATTTTTTTAGAGGAATACTAGTTCAACTTATTTAATTACATTAGTAGGCCAAAATCAAACCCCGTAGTTGGATTTTTTGAACTTGATTTGTAGTGCTGGGCAAAATCCTAGTTTAACCTATTTAATCATAGATTCGTAGGTCTATTTTTTTACCTTTTTAGTATTCACTACAAGAAAAGTTGCCATAGCCGATGAAGTTGAAGTCGTCCCGTGGTTGCTGGTGCACCATGTGGCCGACGATTTTTGGTCTCTCCGTGGTGCATGTCAAAACTTTTTTTTCTCGTTTTTGAGGCCACCGAGCCCAACGAAAACGGCCAAAACGTATCCTATGGTGGCCCGGGACGTGGTGCATCACGAATTCTCGGGTTCGCCGGCCGAGTCAACGCAAATACGCACCGCCCAGGGATGTAGGGCCCAGATGGCAGCCTCTCTAGCATTGTTTTTTTCTCAATCGCGCCTACTCGTTCAACGCTCTCCGATCGAGCCGTTTACGAAGCAGGATCATGGGTCCCGCATGTCATCCTCTATGAACCAAAATTCTTTCTATTCTTGGATTTTTTGACCCCCTGATTTCTGGCTACTTTCTTTTTCTTTTGATCCCGTGCCGCCTTGGAAACGTTGAGACCGCTGCTGCTAAATGGGACCCGCATGTCATCCTCTATGTGCAATCAACTTTCTATTCTTGGAGTTTTTTTTGACACCTCATATTTGGTCACTTGCCTTTTTCTTTCGATCCCCTGCCGCCTCTCAAACGGTGATACCGCTGCTGCTAAATGGGACCCGCATGTCATCCTCTATGTACTATAAAACTTTCTTTTCTAGGATTTTTTGGCACCTCATATTTGTTCACTTGCCTTTTTCTTTCGATCCCCTGCCGCCTCTCAAACGGTGATACCGATGCTGCTAAATGGGACCCGCATGTCATCCTCTATGTACTATAAAACTTTCT
The DNA here is from genome assembly GCF_022539505.1 of Lolium rigidum. Taxonomy (NCBI): domain Eukaryota; kingdom Viridiplantae; phylum Streptophyta; class Magnoliopsida; order Poales; family Poaceae; genus Lolium; species Lolium rigidum. Next base: position 22,640 of record NW_025900294.1, read on the forward strand.
TTTCTTGGATTTTTTTGGCTCCTGATATTTGGTCACTTGCCTTTTTCTTTCGATCTCATGCCACGTTTGAAACGTTGAGGAACCTGCTGGCTCATGGGACCCGCATGTCATCCTCTATGTACTATAAAAGTTTATTTTCTAGGGTTTATTTCCACTCTCTGATTTTTGGCTATTTCCTTTTTTCTTTTGATCCCCTGCCGCCTTGGAAACGTTGAGTAAGCTGCTAACTCATGGACCCGCATGTCATCCTCTATGTACAATCAACTTTCTTTTCTTGAATTATTTTTGGCTCCTGATATTTGGTCACTTGCCTTTTTCTTTTGATCTCGTACCACGTTTGAAACGTCGAGGAACCTGCTGGCTCATGGGACCCGCATGTCATCCTCTATGTACAATAAAAGTTTCTTTTCTTGGATTTTTTCACCCTCTGATTTTTGGCTATTTCCTTTTTCTTTTGATCCCCTGCCGCCTTTGAAACGTTGAGTAAGCTGCTGGCTCATAGGTCCCACATGTCAGCCTGTATGAACGATAAAGCTTTCCTTTCTTGGAGTTTTTTACCCCCTAATTTCGGCTACTTTCTTTTTCTTTTGATCTCAAGCCGCATTTAAAACGTTGGGACCGCTGCTGCAAAATGGGACCCGCATGTCATCCTCTATGTACAATCAAGTTTCTTTTCTTGGATTATTTTTGGCTCCTGATATTTGGCCACTTGCGTTTTTCTTTCGATCTCATGCCACGTTTGAAACGTTGAGGAACCTGCTGGCTCATGCGACCCGCATGTCATCCTCTATGTACTATAAAACTTTCATTTCTTGGAGTTTTTTTGGCACCTCATAATTGGTCACTTGCTTTTTCTTTCGATCCCGTGTCGCCTCTCAAACGGTGATACGGCTGCTGCTAAATGGGACCCGCATGTCATCCTCTATGTACTACAAAACTTTCTTTTCTTAAATTTTTTTTCTCCCTCTGATTTTTGGCTATTTCCTTTTTCTTTTGATCCCCTGCCGCCTTTGAAACGTTGAGTAAGCTGTTGGCTCATGGGTCCCGCATGTCATCCTCTACGAACAATAAAATTTTCCTTTCTTGGAGTTATTTTTTACCCCTAATTTTTAGCTACTTCCTTTTTCTATTGATCCCCTGCCGCCTTTGAAACATTGAGGATTCTGCTGGCACATGGGTCCCACATGTCAGCCTCTATGAACAATAAACCTTTCCTTTTCTTGGAGTTATTTTGACCTCTAATTTCTGGCTATTTTGCCTTTTTTTAAAATCCTGTGTCGCCTTCGAAACATTGAGGATGCTGCTGCCTCATGGGTCCCGCATGTCATCCTCTCAGAACGATAAATGTTTCTATTTTTTTGGATTTTTTACCAACTGATTTTTGGTTTATTTTTTCTTTCAATCCTCTGCCGTCTTTAAAACGTTGACTACGCTGATGGCTCATGGGTCCCCGATGTCAGCCTCCCCGTACAAGAAACATGTGATATCTTGATTATTTTGCAGACAATAAACAGTGTATTTCGCTCTGAGCTATTGCAAACGGAAAAAATAAATCTTTATTTTTAAATAAACAAACTTGTATGTTGAATCTCCTTGTTTTTTGTTTTTGCGAAGCATAGGACTTTCCTGTTTTGGAGTGGGCTCAAATTGTACGAGTCCAAAGGCGTCCAGCAGGATAGTTCGAAGGCCCAGACGACCAGATGCATCCCAATTGAAATCTTTCTTTTCTTGGATTTTTTTGACCCCCTGATTTCTGGCTACTTCCTTTTTTTTGGTCCTGTGCCACCTTGGAAACGTTCAGAACGCTGCTGCAAAATGGGACCCGCATGTCATCCTCTATGTACAATAAAAAAAATTCTTGGATTATTTTTGGCTCCTGATATTTGTCACTTGCCTTTTTCTTTCCATCTCATGCTGACTTTGAAATGCTGAGACCGCTGCTGCAAAATGGGACCCGCATGTCATCCTCTATGTACAATAAAAATTACTTTTCTTGGATTATTATTTTGGCTCCTGATATTTGGTCACTTGCCTTTTTCTTTCGATCTCATGCCACGTTTGAAACGTTGAGGAACCTGCTGGCTCATGGGACCCGCATGTCATCCTCTATGTACTATAAAAGTTTATTTACTTGGATTTTTTTCACCCTCAGATTTTTGGCTATTTCCTTTTTCTTTTGATCCCCTGCCGCCTTGGAAACATTGAGTAAGCTGCTGGCTCATGGGACCCGCATGTCATCCTCTATGTCCATCAACTTTCTTTTCTTGGATTTTTTTGACCCCCTAATTTCTGGCTACTTTCTTTTTCTTTTGATCTCAAGCCGCATTTGAAACGTTGGTACCGCTGCTGCAAAATGGGACCCGCATGTCATCCTCTATGTACAATAAAAGTTTCTTTTCTTGGATTATTTTTCACCCTCTGATTTTTGGTCACTTGCCTTTTTCTTTCGATCTCATGCCGCCTTTGAATACTTTGAGGAACCTCCTGGTTCATGGGACCCGCATGTCATCCTCTATGTACTATAAAAGTTTCTTTTCTTGGATTTTTTTCACCCTCTGATTTTTGGCTATTTCCTTTTTCTTTTGATCCCCTGCCGCCTAGGAAACGTTGAGTAAGCTGCTGACTCATGGGACCCGCTGATACGTCTCAAACGTATCTATAATTTCTTATGTTCCATGCTAGTTTTATGACAATACCTACATGTTTTGTTCACACTTTATATCGTTTTGATGCGTTTTCCGGAACTAACCTATTGACGAGATGCCGAAGTGCCGGTTCTCGTTTTACGCTGTTTTTGGTTTCAGAAATCCTAGTAAGGAAATATTCTCGGAATTGGACGAAATCAACGCCCAGCATCTTATTTTTTCCGGAAGCTTCCAGAACACCGGAGAGGCACCAGAGGGGAGCCCTTGGGGGCCCACACGCCAGGCCGGCGCGGCCATAGGGGGGGGCGCGCCCCCCTATTGTGTGGCGGCTCCGTAATCCTTCCGACTCCGCCTCTTCGCCTATTTAAAGGTCCCTGACCTAAATCTTCGATACGGAAAAGCCACGGTACGAGAAACCTTCCAGAGCCGCCGCCATCGCGAAGCCAAGATCTGGAGGACAGGAGTCTCTGTTCCGGCACGCCGCCGGGACGGGGAAGTGCCCCCGGAAGGCTTCTCCATCGACACCACCGCCATCTTCATCACCGCTGCTGTCTCCCATGAGTAGGGAGTAGTTCTCCATCGAGGCTAAGGGCTGTACCGGTAGCTATGTGGTTAATCTCTCTCTCTGTACCCCAATACAATGATCTCATGAATTGCTTTGCATGATTGAGATCCATATGATGAGCTTTGTATCACTATTAGTCTATGTGCTACTCTTGTGATGTTATTAAAGTAGTCTATTCCTCCTTCATGGTGTAATGGTGACGGTGTGTGCATCGTGTAGTTCTTGGCGTAGGTTATGATCATAATCTCTTGTAGGTTATGGAGTTAATTATTACTATGATAGTATTGATGTGATCTATTCCCCCTTCATAGTGTAATGGTGACAGTGTGTATGCTATGTTAGTACTCGGTTTAAATTGCAAAGATCTATTATGCTCTAAGGTTACTTAAACATGAATGCCGAATGTTGTGGCGCTTGTTAACTCCGGCATTGAGGTGCTCTTGTAGCCCTACACAACGAATGGTGTTCATTATCAAACAAGAGTATATGTAGCACAAAGGAAGAGAACTTATTTATTTATGTGATCAATGTTGAGAGTGTCCACTAGTGAAAGTATGATCCCTAGGCCTTGTTTCCAAACATCGAATCTCCGTTTATTTACTGATTTGTTGCATGTTTACTCGCTGCCATATTTTATTCAGATTGCTATTGCTACTCATATACATCCATATTACTTGTATTTCACTATCTCTTCGCCGAACTAGTGCACCTATACATCTGACAAGTGTATTGGGTGTGTTGGGGACACAAGAGACTTCTTGTATCGTGATTGCAGGGTTGCTTGAGAGGGATATCTTTGACCTCTTCCTCCCTGAGTTCGATAAACCTTGGGTGATCCACTTAAGGGAAACTTGCTGCTGTTCTACAAACCTCTGCTCTTGGAGGCCCAACACTGTCTACAGGAATATAAGCGTGCGTAGACATCACCCGCATGTCATCCTCTATGTACAATCAACTTTCTTTTTCCTTTGATCTCAAGCCGCATTTGAAACGTTGAGACCGCTACTGCTAAATGGGACCCGCATGTCATCCTCTATGTACAATAAAGTTTCTTTTCTTGGATTATCATTGGCTCCTGATATTTTGTCACTTGCCTTTTTCTTTTGATCTCATGCCACCTTTGAAACGTTGAGTAAGCTGCTGGCTCATGGGTCCCGCGTGTCACCCTCTACGAACAATAAAAGTTTCCTTCCTTGGAGTTATTTTTGACCCCTAATTTCTGGCTACTTCCTTTTTCTTTTGATCCCCTGCCGCCTTTGAAACGTTGAGGATTCTGCTGGCTCATGGGTCCCACATGTCAGCCTCTATGAACAATAAACCTTTCCTTTCTTGGAGTTATTTTGACCTCTAATTTCTGGCTATTTTGCCTTTTTTTAATCCTGTGTCGCCTTGGAAACGTTGAGGATGCTGCTGCCTCATGGGTCCCGCATGTCATCCTCTCAGAATGATAAATGTTTCTTTTTTTGGATTTTTTTACCAACTGATTTTTGGTTTATTTTTTCTTTCGATCCTCTGACGTCTTTAAAATGTTGACGACGCTGCTGGCTCATGGGTCCCCGATGCCAGCCTCCCCGTACAAGAAACATGTGATATCTTGATTATTTTGTAGACAATAAACCGTGTATTTCTCTTTGAGCTATTGCAAACGGAAAAAATAAATCTTATTTTTAAATAAACAAACTTTTATGTTGAATCTCCTTATTTTTTGTTTTTGCGAAGCATAGGACTTTCCTGTTTTGGAGTGGGCTCAAATTGTACAAGTCCAAAGGCGTCCAGCAGGATAGTTCGAAGGCCCAGACGGCCATATGCAGCCCAATTGAAATCTTTCTTTCCTTGGATTTTTTTACCCCCTGATTTCTGGCTACTTCCTCATTTTTTTGGTCATGTGCCGCCTTGGAAACGTTGAGAACGCTGCTGCAAAATGGGACCCGCATGTCATCCTCTATGTACAATTTTTTTTGGCTCCTGATATTTGTCACTTGCCTTTTTCTTTCCATCTCATTCCCACTTTGAAACGCTGAGACCGCTGCTGCAAAATGGAACCCGCATGTCATCCTCTATGTACAATAAAAATTACTTTTCTTGGATTATTATTTTTGGCTCCTGATATTTGGTCACTTGCCTTTTTCTTTCGATCTCATGCCGACTTTGAAACGTTGAGCCCGCTGCTGTAAAATGGGACCCGCATGTCATCCTCCATGTACAATAAAAGTTTCTTTTCTTGGATTATTTTTGGCACCTGATCTTTAGTCGCTTGCCTTTTTCTTTGGGTTAATTGGTTCTATGCCACTCCTCAATTCACAAGTTGTGTTTATGCCCCTGATTTATGGCTAATTGGCTTTTTCTTTGGATCCCCTGCAGCCTTTGAAAAGTCGAGGACGCTGCTGGCAAATGGGTCCCATATGTCATACTCTCTGAACGACAAACGTTTCCTTTCTTTGATTATTTTTGGCCCCCTAATTTCTGCCTACTTGGCTTTTTCTTTGGATCCCCTGCCGTCTTCGAAACTTTGAGGCTGATGCCGCAAATTGGTTCCCATATGTCATCCTCTCTGAACTATAAATTTTTCCTTTCTTGGATTTTGTTGACTCCTAATTTCTGGCTACTTGGCTACTTGGATTTTTCTTTGGGTCCCATATGTCAGCCTCCATGTAGACGAAATGTGTCATATCTCAGATATACTATATGGTTCAAAATGTTGCACTGGTTCACAACGGGTTTATCTTTATTTTGCAGAGTTCAATAAAAACTCTATCGCTCTAAGATCTTCAAGTTGATAGAATAAATCATAAAACTTTTCAGAATTTAAAATTTCAAAATCTACTTTTTGATATATTTTTTCCAAAATACAGTGATCCATGCAGGGTATGGAGTGATCAAGATTTTTCACACAGGGTATGGTTTCAAAAATTGCAACCCCCAACAATACAAAAGAAATACTTTAAAAACAACTTGTACGTAGAATGTCCCTGTTTTTTTCTGGTGAATCATAGGATCCGTGTTGCATTAGAAAAAGGCCGAAAGTGTTTGAGTTGCCCGTTTGTAGTTATTAGGCATTATCGTCCGAGTAAGTAGGCCCACATCAATTACCATGTAGACGGCAACCCAAAAGGGGAAATTTTGGCCCAAGCGGGGAAAGTTGTACCTTTTTTCTATTGGTAAGGTTAGCCTCACACACAAAAAATGTCTGGTTCCATGGGGCAGTGCTGGAAGCCTGATCGTTACTGAAGGTTGCACATTTGCGCCCCATATGCTTGTCAGCAGGAGGTTAGCTATTTGTTGGAAAGATATGGAAGGGGAGTTTGTTGGTGCATGCATACGTTAGCGAGGAACCAAATGCAGCATTTTGACTTCACCGGACACCTGAACAGCATGTGTTCTTCACAATACAGCCAACACAAACATTAACTAATGTAACTAGAGACATTGAGTACAGATTGAGCCTTCATGTTTAACATAACATTGTTTGTGGAGAAGCCACGCACATATATAAGAGTACCATCATGTTGACCACAAATGCATCATCGAAAAGAGTGGTAAATATACTTATTGACCACCTCTCTACAAAAAAGTGGTAATTAGAACCGAACATGCACCACCTTATTTGAGCTGTGATCCATATTGTTCCTCCAGTAGTGCATGATTGCCTTTACACTTGATGACCTTCTCGCAGTTGTCGTGATCAAATACGAGCACCTTCAAGGATCTGGTGTCAATCCTCTTGAATACCGTGAACACTAATATGAGTCTACTATTCTAATATGAGCCATTTCTGGGCACATATGATCCATTAACCATAGGTGCAAAGTACGGTCCAGATTATCTGAGAGTATGTACAAATTGTAGTATAGGGTACAAATACTGGAAACATACGCAGTATATGATGTTGTATTGCTGAAAATGGCATAGAAAGGGGTATTGAGAATTGAGAGTGGCATAGACACAACTTCAGTTTTTTAATGGCATAAACACTACTTGTGAATTGGGGAGTGGCATAGAACCAATTAACCCTTTTACGATCCATACACACAGTTTGTCCTCAAGAATGGATTCGTTTGTCCTCAGGAATGGATTCAGCGTGCCATCAGGAGCCTGACCATCATGTATCTTCACGTTTATCAGATAATTGAGGCCGATGAACTAAGAGTGTGTGTCGAGGCTGTAGACTCGCCTCCAAATAAAGACACCTGATCCAACTTTTATTTTATGTTTTAAAGACACCATGCACAATTTTTATTTCATGTTTTAAACCTTTTTTGGTTTGTTCGAAATTTGGTCCACATTTGCGGTCTCAGCTACTTCCTAATTTTTTTAACCTCCATTTGTTAGGTATTTTCAAATTTGCACAAACTTTCGGTGTGGAGCATTAATTTATACCAGGTGGAAGCGTAACCCATGTTTGAGCACTTTTTGATGTACCACACTTAATTACTCCAAGAATTTTCTCATATTTTTTTTGAATAGTAACTAGTGAACGCATAGTTCAAATTTGAAGTAAAGCTCAGAATGAACACATATGTAGCTGCATATCGAAATAAATGCTAACACATTGGATATGGTGGAGGCATAGCCCATGTTTGCAAATAGTTTGTGGGTACCCCACACTTGCAAGTTCATATCAACAATTATTTTCCCCGAAAATTATTGTATTGCAATTTCGACGATTCGCACTTGATCATACTTTTCATTGGCTGCCCAGTTTGGCTAACCGGTTTGTTTATTCGCTAGTGTCCTCCTTCCTAGACACCCAAGTCCATCATCATGGGCACTGACAAGGTATAATAAAATATATATGCCACAAAAATAATACCGTAGGATTGATAATGAAAATAAGTTTCCAATTGTCCGTGTCCAACAAGGGACGAGTAGTTTCTCTCCACTTCTTCCTGACGTGTGTGGTGAGCAAGCCCTCCCATCAGTATCAGAGGAATTTAATTTGACAAGGGCTACATGACGACATCACCAAGAAAGGGTGATGCATGTCTCCTTCACCAAACACATCAGTACATGTCTGAAGCAAGTACATGAACACAAGTACACCACCATAATAATACTACATGAACACAAGTGATGCCGTCGGTTGGGGAGGCCTAAATAAAACTTAAACTTAATCCTAATCTAATGGACGTCGGTTGGGGCGCGCGACGGGTCTGCCCCGTCCTCGTTCTTCGCCTTTGCCGCCTACGTCCGTGCCCGCTTCTCGTCCCATGCTTCGCCAGGGGCGGCGCCAGGGGTATTCTTGCGTATGCAGCTGAATACCAAAGATTTTGACAAAATCTTAGAATTTCCTCATAAATTAGGGAAAAATTGGGCAAATACATGAGGATTTTGGGAAAATGAATACACAGGTTGAAAATGAATACCCAGCACTTCATCACTGGCGCAGCCACTGTTCGCACTTCAGGCGTTTGAGCATGGTAGACGGCGTCAAAAGACCTTGCTGGAGGCGCTGTCCCTGCGCTTCAGTCCTTTGCCGAGAAATATCCTTCTGGAACAAGCGTATCGCTTGCTGGCGGGCGAACGCCTCATAATGGCGATGAGCCCTGTACTCACAGAACTTCCGTTGGGCAGCCTCCAAGATCCGGAGGTCGTGCTCGCGGTTCGCGTCTTTGTCGGAGCTGTACTCCTCCTTCAACCGTGGGTCGTCGTCGTTGTCGGAGTTGTACTCCGCGTCGGACTGTGGCTCCGGCTCCGGCTCCGGCTGCGATGGTGGTGGAGGCTGCGCGCGGACTTTGAGGCCAAGCCTGGAGAACCTCGTCTTCCTCCGATGGCGCGACATTTTTGAGGTGGAGAGGAGAGAATTGAGCGTAAGAGGTGGTGGAGATGAGAGGATAGCACCGCGGGGGTGGACGGCATAGGTACTTTATGGTGGTGGTAGGCAACTACCCGCATATACGGTGGCGTAGGCGACTGGACGCCGCGTGCCCAGCCGCTGCCCTTGTGGACGCCTCGGTTTAGGCGCGGGAGACCATTAAACGCCGATGACCAACCTTCCCGTGTCGCGGCCGATGCGAACAGTCGCGTCCTCTCGCAGACAAGGCGGCCCCAAACGCGAAAACCGTCGTGCCGCGAGGCGCCGGCGCGCCCGATTCGCGCCCTTCGCCGGTGTGAGCCCAAAAACTGCAACTACTATTGTACTAGCGTATGGGGTGAGCAAGCCAACTACTACTAGCGTATGGGGTGAGCAGGCCCTCCCATCAGTATCAGAGGAATTTGACAAGGGCTACATGACGACTAGTTACATCACCAAAAAAGGTGAGGCATGTCTCCTTCACATGGTCTTCTTATGTCATATAGTAAGGCATTGAAGTTGATAAACAATGTCTAGACATATTTAAACCAGAAAAATCATGTATCTACCCCCTAACCCTAAACTCTGTCTTGTAAAGTCAAGCATGAAGAGAAGTGGTTTAATTTGGGTTTTGAACATGGAAATTTCAAGAACCCCCCAAAAGCTTCATTTTAGAGTGACTAAGAAGGATCCGGGCCGGGCATACCTTTTATTTTCATGTTTTAAACTTGTTCAAATCTTGGCCAAACCTAGGATTTGATAAGATTAAAATGGGCATAAAAATTCAAAAAAAAAATGAAAAAACATAGCACATAGCCTTCTTATGTCATATAGGAAGCACTCAAGTTGATAAACAAGGTCCAGACATATTCAAACCAGAAAAATCATGTATCTACCCCTAACCCTAAACTTTGTCTTATGAAGTCAAGCACGAAGAGAAGTCGTTTTGGGTTTCAAACATGGAAATTTCAAAAACCTTCCCAAAAGCTTCATTTTGGAGTGACTAAGAAGGATGCAGGCTTACCTTTTCATATTCATGTTTTAAACTTGTTTAAATCTTGGTTAAACCTAGGATTTGACCAAGATCAAATGGGCATAAAAAATCAAAAAAAATCAAAAAAATGAAAACCAAAGCATATAGTATTCTTATGTCATATAGTAAGCATTCAAGTTGATAAACAAGGTCTAAATATATTCAAACCAGACAAATCATGTATCTACTCCTAGCCCTAAACTTTGTCTTATGAAGTCAAGGACGAAGATAAGTGGTTTTGTGTTTCAAACATGGAAATTTCAAAAACCTCCCAAAAGCTTCATTTTAGAGTGACTAAGAAGGATCCATGCTTACCTTTATTTTCATGTTTTAAACATGTTCAAATCTTGGACAAACCGTACCTAGGATTTGACCAAGATTCAAATGGGCATAAAAATTCTAAAAAAAATGAAAAACCAAAGTACATAGCCTTCTTATGTCATACTAGCAAAATACCCGTGCGTTGCTACGGCAAACTAATTTAAACTAACGTACGCAAAATATTAGTTGGTCCATTGAAGTTATATAATATGAAGTCACAAAGAACATCAAACTTAGTTGTTTAATATAAAAACTATAAAATGTGACAACAATTATGAATTTGATCATATTATACATAGAAAGTAAAAGATCGTTAGACCATGAAAGCAAATATATTCTAATTTGTTGGCTGAGAAAAGTATGATTTTGCACTAAAGAAAATATTTCTCACCATATGCCAAAGTGTTTGATTTCTTCACCACATGGAGGAGCCGTACCAATGAACATATTATCACACACATCATACTACGCCCAAACTGTTGTAAAAACGACAAGCAAATAACGAAGAACGATAAATAAATCGCAATGGAGACACATGATTTAACGTGGAAAACCCCTTCAACACAGAGAGGGAAAAACCACGGGCGCCAGCCAGTAAATACTTCACTATATCAGGGAGTGTTTACAAACGCCGGTGGTTATCTTATAGCCGACGGCCTACAAGAGGTATATATAGGCGGTGTCATCGATACGTACCGACGACGTATCGGCCCAAGAAATTAGCCTCCCTTTAGAATGAATTTGGATCACAATATAACACAAACTTCGGTAGCTCGCGAACCACTATATTTCCAAATTGATTCACATTTGCAATAGAAAAGCTAGGCATCAATCTTAGCAGAGCCCAGTCCCAGATATAGCTGATTTAGAGGTTTCAGCTGTACTGTACTGAGTTCAAGCAGCAGAGCTGCACATTCATTTTTCAGATGGATAAAGCCATAATAAACATGCATTACAACCGCTTTCAGTCCAGAGACAGCTTCTATTGTCTCCGCGTTCATTTTCAATGAAGACTGCTTTAAAATTTAATGTCATGGGCCACAGATGCAAGAAATAAAGACCACGATGGTTTGAAATACTACTTCTAGTGCCCCCATGTCTGAATAACATGCAGAGATGAAGCACGCACTGGAATTTTATGTGAGTAACGCACATATATCAGTCAACACCATTAATATTGTGTTGTCGCGCCCAAGAGAACAGGAGATCAGGGACACGCCCACGTACATGCACGGAGTAGCCCACGCCAGCAGCCGGTTCCAGTCCCTCCGATGCATATGAGAGCCGACAGATCGCGAGGCTGCCGCTAGCTACGGCATGGTCAGGCAACCGGATCGGCGGCAGAATCAACATTGCTGGATGGAGGATCTCCTGTAGCAGCCTTTGCCTATCTCCAGTACACCAGCAAGATTCGGTTTTTGTTCCATGAGTCGATGAACTAAACCGTCTATTTCTTCGATGTAGAAGCCCCAACCTCCGTGATCAGTTTGAATACCGAAGGCACCGTCTGCACTGATCTTTAGAAGACAGAAGGTGGCCTGCTCTTATGAATTCAGCCCTGTGTCAAGTCGCGTCACGGCGCGGCGGAGAGGAGCTCGTAGAAAGTGGCCTTGGTCGACGCAGAAGCCACCTAGCGGGAACCGGGAATGATTCCTGCTGTCAAGCCTGCCGCAGATGTTCAGGTCCTTCCTCTGCTTGGGACGGATTGTTCTCTCGTTGGCCTTGTACTTTCGTGCGGGGCAAATTTTTTTCAACGGCATTCGATTTGATCTGATTTCTCGTCTTGCCCGCGCCTACTCGCCGAGAGCTTGACCTAATTAATCGTCGCCGAGAGCTTAACCTAATTAATAGATCCTCTATACATACGATCTGACCGGCCAGCTGATATAGAAGCACGATTCGTGTTTAGTTTGGATTGGACTCTGCTGCTAAGGTACGCTTCGCACTTATCCAAACTTATCGGCCTCACGTCTCGTACGAGCCCAGTATTTGACGGAACAACGATCGTGTAGATCTGAATCTTAGTGTTTTACTCGGTCTGAGTTACATATCGTGTCGGCCTCACATCTCGTACAAGCCCGACGGAATAGATCCATATTCAGAGACTTTGGGCCTAGAGGAAAAAACGTTGGGCCTTTTGTGACACCAGGCAACTTTGGTCCGTTTGTGACACCAGGCAGTCACCTATTGCAATTTAATAGTAAAGATAGTAAGCACTCAAGTTGATAAACAAGGTCTAGACATATTCAAACCAGAAAAATCATGTATCTACCCCTAACCCTAAACTTTGTCTTATGAAGTCAAGCACGAAGAGAAGTCGTTTTGGGTTTCAAACATGGAAATTTCAAAAACCTTCCCAAAAGCTTCATTTTGGAGTGACTAAGAAGGATGCAGGCTTACCTTTTCATTTTCATGTTTTAAACTTGTTTAAATCTTGGTTAAACCTAGGATTTGACCAAGATGAAATGGGCATAAAAAATCAGAAAAAATCAAAAAAATGAAAACCAAAGCATATATTATTCTAATGTCATATAGTAAGCATTCAAGTTGATAAACAAGGTCTAAATATATTCAAACAAGACAAATCATGTATCTACTCCTAACCCTAAACTTTGTCTTATGAAGTCAAGCACGAAGAGAAGTGGTTTTGTGTTTCAAACATGGAAATTTCAAAAACCTCCCAAAAGCATTATTTTAGAGTGACTAAGAAGGATCCATGCTTACCTTTATTTTCATGTTTTAAACATGTTCAAATCTTGGACAAATCGTACCAAGGATTTGACCAAGATTCAAATGGGCATAAAAATTCTAAAAAAATGAAAAACCAAAGTACATAGCCGTCTTATGTCATATAGTAAGCACTCAAGTTGATAAACAAGGTCTAGACATATTCAAACCAGAAAAATCATGTATCTAGCCCTAACCCTAAACTTTGTCTTATGAAGTCAAGCACGAAGAGAAGTCGTTTTGAGTTTCAAACATGGAAATTTCAAAAACCTTCCCAAAAGCTTCATTTTGGAGTGACTAAGAAGGATGCAGGCTTACCTTTTCATTTTCATGTTTTAAACTTGTTTAAATCTTGGTTAAACCTAGGATTTGACCAAGATGAAATGGGCATAAAAAATCAGAAAAAATCAAAAAAATGAAAACCAAAGCATATAGTATTCTTATGTCATATAGTAAGCATTCAAGTTGATAAACAAGGTCTAAATATATTCAAACAAGACAAATCATGTATCTACTCCTAACCCTAAACTTTGTCTTATGAAGTCAAGCACGAAGAGAAGTGGTTTTGTGTTTCAAACATGGAAATTTCAAAAACCTCCCAAAAGCTTTATTTTAGAGTGACTAAGAAGGATCCATGCTTACCTTTATTTTCATGTTTTAAACATGTTCAAATCTTGGACAAATCGTACCAAGGATTTGACCAAGATTCAAATGGGCATAAAAATTCTAAAAAAAAATGAAAAACCAAAGTACATAGCCGTCTTATGTCATATAGTAAGCACTCAAGTTGATAAACAAGGTCTAGACATATTCAAACCAGAAAAATCATGTATCTACCCCTAACCCTAAACTTTGTCTTATGAAGTCAAGAACGAAGAGAAGTCGTTTTGGGTTTCAAACATGGAAATTTCAAAAACCTTCCCAAAAGCTTCATTTTGGAGTGACTAAGAAGGATGCAGGCTTACCTTTTCATTTTCATGTTTTAAACTTGTTTAAATCTTGGTTAAACCTAGGATTTGACCAAGATGAAATGGGCATAAAAAATCAGAAAAAATCAAAAAAATGAAAACCAAAGCATATAGTATTCTTATGTCATATAGTAAGCATTCAAGTTGATAAACAAGGTCTAAATATATTCAAACAAGACAAATCATGTATCTACTCCTAACCCTAAACTTTGTCTTATGAAGTCAAGCACGAAGAGAAGTGGTTTTGTGTTTCAAACATGGAAATTTCAAAAACCTCCCAAAAGCTTTATTTTAGAGTGACTAAGAAGGATCCATGCTTACCTTTATTTTCATGTTTTAAACATGTTCAAATCTTGGACAAATCGTACCAAGGATTTGACCAAGATTCAAATGGGCATAAAAATTCTAAAAAAAAATGAAAAACCAAAGTACATAGCCGTCTTATGTCATATAGTAAGCACTCAAGTTGATAAACAAGGTCTAGACATATTCAAACCAGAAAAATCATGTATCTACCCCTAACCCTAAACTTTGTCTTATGAAGTCAAGAACGAAGAGAAGTCGTTTTGGGTTTCAAACATGGAAATTTCAACAACCTTCCCAAAAGCTTCATTTTGGAGTCACTAAGAAGGATGCAGGCTTACCTTTTCATTTTCATGTTTTAAACTTGTTTAAATCTTGGTTAAACCAAGCAAGGATTTGACCGAGATCAAATGGGCATAAAAATTCACAAAAAATCAAAAAAAAATGAAAACCAAAGCACATAGTATTCTTATGTGATATAGTAAGCATTCAAGTTGATAAAAAAAGGTCTAAACATATTCAAACCAGACAAATCATGTATCTACCCCCTAACCCTAAACTCTGTCTTATGAAGTTGATGAAGCATGAAGAGAAGTGGTTTTGTGTTTCAAACATGGAAATTTCAAAAACCTCCCAAAAGCTTCATTTTAGAGTGACTAAGCAGGATCCAAGCTTACCTTTTTATTTTCATGTTTTAAACTTGTTCAAATCATGGTCAAACCGTACGTAGGATTTGACCAAGATTCAAATGGGCATAAAAATTCAAAAAAAATGAACAACCAAAGCACATAGCCTTCTTATGTCATATAGTAAGCACTCAAGTTGATAAACAAGGTCTAGATATATTCAAACCAGAAAAATCATGTATCTACCCCTAACCCTAAACTTTGTCTTATGAAGTCAAGCACGAAGAGAAGTCGTTTTGGGTTTCAAACATGGAATTTTCAAAAACCTTCCCAAAAGATTCATTTTGGAGTGACTAAGAAGGATGCATGCTTACCTTTTCATTTTCATGTTTTAAATCTTGGTTAAACCTAGGATTTGACCAAGATCAAATGGGCATAAAAATTCAGAAAAAATCAAAAAATGAAAACCAAAGCATGTATTCTAATGTCATATAGTAAGCATTCAAGTTGATAAACAAGGTCTAGACATATTCAAACCAGAAAAATCATGTATGTAGCTACCCCCTAACCCTAAACTTTGTCTTATGAAGTCAAGCACGAAGAGAAGTGGTTTTGGGTTTCAAACATGGACATTTCAAAAACCCTCCCAAAAGCTTCATTGTGGTGTGACTAAGAAGGATACATGCTTACATTTTCATTTTCATGTGTTAAACTTGTTTAAACTTGGTCAAACCTAGCTAGGATTTGACAAAGAGATTCAAATGGGCATAAAAATTCAAAAAAAAACATAAAATAAAAAACCAAAGTGCATATGGTCTTCTTATGTCATATTTAGGCATTCAAGTTGATAAACAAGGTCTAGCAATATTTAAACCAGACAAATCATGTATCTACCCCCTAACCCTAAACTCCGTCTTGTAAAGTCAAGCATGAAGAGAAGTGGTTTTGGGTTTCAAACATGGAAATTTAAAAAACCTCCCAAAAGCTTCATTTTAGAGTGACTAAGAAGGATCCAGGCTTACCCTTTTCATTTTCATGTTTTAAACTTGTTCAAATGTTGGTCAAACTTAGGATTTGACCAAGATTCAAATGGGCGTAAAAATACTTAGAAAAATCATGTACGTATCTACCCCTAACCCTAAACTCTATCTTACGAAGTCAAGCATGAAGAGAAGTGGTTTTGGGTTTCAAACATGAAAATTTCAAAAACGTCCCAAAAGATTCATTTTAGAGTGACTAAGAACGATCCAAGCTTACCTTTTCATATTCATGTTTTAATTAAACTTGTTCAAATATTGGTCAAACTTAGGATTTGACCAAGATTCAAATGGGCATAAAAATACTTAGAAATATCATTTACGTATCTACCCCTAACCCTAAACTCTAGCTTACGAAGTCAAGCATGAAGAGAAGTGGTTTTGGGTTTCAAACATGGAAATTTCAAAAACCTCCCAAAAGCTTCATTTTAGAGTGACTAAGAAGGATCCGGGTTGGGCTTATCTTTTATTTCATGTTTTAAACTTGTTTAAATCTTGGTTAAACCTAGGATTTGAGCAAGATCAAATGGGCATAAAAATTCAAAAAAAAATCAAAAAATGAAAACCAAAGCACATAGTATTCTTATGTCATATAGTAAGCATTCAAGTTGATAAACAAAGTGTAAACATATTCAAACCAGACAAATCATGTATCTACCCCTAACCCTAAATTCTATCTTACGAAGTCAAGCATGAAGAGAAGTGGTTTGGGGTTTCAAACATGGAAATTTCAAAAACCTCCCAAAAGCTTCATTTTAGAGTGACTAAGAAAGATCCATGCTTACCTTTTATTTTCATGTTTTAAATATGTTCAAATCTTGGTCAAACCGTACCTAGGATTTTCAGCAATACAACATCATATACTGCCTATGTATCCAGTATTTGTACCCTATTCTACAGTTTGTACATACTCTCAGATAATCTGGACCGTACTTTGCACCTATGTTTAATGGATCATATGTGCCCAGAAATGGCTCATATTAGAATAGTAGACTCATATTAGTGTTCTTGACATTCTGTAAAATTATCAGATTTTTTGAAGAAGTTTGATTTTTTGGACAAAATTTTACCAATTTCTAGACAGAACAGAAAATGTCAGCTTTTTATGCAAATCTGCACATAAATGGCTCAAATTAAAACAGTATACTCGTTTCAGTGTTTTTGATTTCCTGTAAATTTTTTTAGATTTTTCTAAGAAGTTCTAATTTTTGCCAGAATTTGAAAATTTTGGATTTTTGTGTGCCCGAAACACCCAAAAGTCGCTCCAAATCTGAACACAAGATTATTTTGGTCAATACGAAAGTATAAACTAAAATACGACTATTTATTGAAACGTTTTCATCTTGTATTGTTGAAAATGGTATAGAAGGGGTATTGAGAATTGAGAGTGGCATAAACACAACTTCAATTTTTGTAATGGCATAAACACAACTTGTGAATTGAGGAGTGGCATAGAACCAATCAACCATAGAACCAATTAACCCCACCAAAAAAGGGTGATGCATGTCTCCTTCACCAAAACAGCAATACCTGTCTGAAACAAGTACATGAACACAAGTACACCACCATAATAATAATACTACATGGACACAAGTACTAATATAATAAAGTAAGAGTACTAGTTTGTTTACATTTCCACAGGCCAATTTTACGAACAAAATTTCGAAAATTAACCTTCAGAAATTCGGAAGCCAGGTGACACAGCAGTCATCAAGGATTGCAGCTAGTGGTACACAGTGACCTGGTCAAGATCTACCTTGAGCCTGCTTGACGCTTCAGCTCGGAGTTGAGAGCCTTCTCCTGTGACAGCTCGACCTCTAGTTTATCCGTCCTAACCGTGAGGTTCAGGATCAGTCCGGCGTGTTTGTCCATGGTCTCCGCCTGGCCGAGGCTCCGCCGCTGGATCTCATTATTCACAGTGGACGATTTCATGGCGATATTGTCGAGAACACGAATCCGGATCTTCTCAGTGGCGAGCTCAGAATAAAGTCTCATGCACTCATCGGTGAGGGCGCTTCTATCCGCCGTCTCGATGCAGAAATCGCCCATAACCATTTCTAAAATGGTCCCGATCTCGTAGCGGGGCTTCTATCAGATGGGGATGGAGCACAAAATCAGAAGTGTACGCAGAGAACTACCAAGAAAGAGAGAACGGGAATCCTAATTTGCACGAATGTCTATACCTCGCTGCTTTGAGAAGTTGGCTCCGTGGAAGATGTTTCCGCAGGAAGGAGGGCTGCGGGAAAACTAAGGCCACCCGACCTGAAAATACGATTGAGAGAAGGTAAGAAAAGGAGGGGATGATAAGTTGTGAAAGACATAGAAAGATGCGCAAGAACGGAGGATCGCCTGAAGGTAGCAGTCGCGGGCTGCGAAGCCTTTGAAGAATCTTGCGCAGAAGGCACCTTGACAGCAGCACAGGGACGCCATTGCTGGGATTCCCTCTGCTTCGCCGCAGCCGCACGAGCCCTTCTGTGGCGAGACTTGCTCCCGGTCATGGTGGCGAAGTAGTATTCCAAGAGGTAAACAAAGTGGTGAACTGAGGAAGATGGCAAGAGCAAAGGTTAGTCCTTAAATTTGGCCTCCCCGTTTCCTCGGCACCTCACGAGTAGTAATACTTATCTGGTCAAAGAGCAAACTTCAAGGCAGAGACTTGGTGGGCCATTCATCTCCAACTATCTTCCTCCGATCCGAATGATACCAAATTTTTGAATGACAAATCACCCAAAACAGTATTCCAAGAGTATATGTAAGCTTTGGTGTTTTTACAAGATACTAACAAGATGGCATGTGATGGCTCCATGCGCGTGTTTCACAATTTTACATTTTTTAAAACCTTATTTGGTTGGTTTCAAATTTGGTTCAAATTTTCGGTGTGCGGCATGTGTACTGGGTGGTCGCGTACGTAGGTTAAGTTTTTTCTTTTTGAATTTTTGTAGAGTACATTGTTTCGTTTTGGTTTCAAAATTGGCTCAAAATTAATTAACTTCTCTGGTTGTGCTTAATTCGTCCTACTAGCTAACTAGGAGGCCGCACAAGCCACACGCTTGGGCACGTATTGCTAATTTTGGGGTGCCACACTTGGCAGACGCCTAAGCTTTAGTCAAATTTTAAGTTTGACCAAATTTATGTGTTAATTTAGAAATATTCACAAATGCCAAATCAATATCAAAATATTCACTGGAAAGTATAATTTCTCAAAATGTCCATTTTGATATTGTACATAACCATATATATTGTATAAAGTTGGCCAAAGTTAGAAGATATAGACTTTTGACTAAAGCTTAGGCGCCTTACATTTTGGGATGGAAATCCACACACTTTGATTTGGCCTCCTGCTTAGAGGTCAATTAATCACCTTTGCAAAATGAAGACTTTGCAGTTTGCACCTTATTTTCTGCAGCCACATCACACAAAAATACTCACACTTGCCCATCTCGATTTTTATGTGCATGAATAAAGAAGAAATTTCATTTTTGTCATCTACCTGCGAAAATTAAAGAGAACTCAAAAGTCACTTTTTCGAGTGGAGAGAGGAAAGAAACTATAGTTGGCAAAGTTGTAGGTGGCCCGTGGAAGATGCACATGGATATGTGGCAAAGGTGGGTTCATGTGAAGCAAGTTTGTTATGGATCTTGCATGAAACATTTTCAAATGAGCAGAAAGCCAAGCAAAGTCGTACATACATGGTACGAAACTTTGTGAATGACTCTTGAACACCAAAACATTTGCATGCATGACTTGTTTGGTATTTTGACTAGGAATCTACGTCGCATGTGATGGCTGCATGCTCGCGTTTAACAATATTTTGATTTTGTTAGAACCACATTTGTTGGTTAGGTTTCAAATTTTGCTCAAACTTCTCGTGTCTGTGGCATTTGTACTACCATGTGAACGGAAATGACCGCGACAAAGAAGGCCAATCTCGAGTACTTAAAAAATTTGGCATGCTCGTCATTTCTTTTTGTTGTTTTTGAAATGGGAATATGATCTAGAAGGACCTAGTTTCTGCGATAAACAGGCTTTACAAAGAGCACCCGTATGAAACAGAAAATTACAACTAGACCAAGATTCAAATGGGCATAAAAATTCAAAAAAAAATGAAAAACCAAAGCATGTAGTCTTCTTATGTCATATAGTAAGCATTCAAGGTGATAATCAAGGTCTAGGCATATTCAAACCAGATAAAACATGTATCTACCCCTAACCCTAAACTCTGTCTTGGTCAAGCACAAAGAGAAGTGGTTTTGGGTTTCAAACATGAAAATTTCAAAAACCTCCCAGGAGCTTCATTTTGGAGTGACTAAGAAGGATCCAGGCTTACCTTTTTCATTTTCATGTGTTAAACTTGCTTAAATATTGGTCAAACCTAGGATTAATTTGACCATGATTCAGAAGGCATAAAAATTTAAAAAATCAAAAAATGAAAAACCAAAGCACATAGTCTTCTTATGTCATATAATAAGCATTCAAGGTGATAAACAAGGTCTGACATATTCAAACCACAAAAATCATGTATCTACCCCCTAACCCTAAACTCTGTCTTATGAAGTCAAGCACGAAGATAAGTGGTTTTGGGTTTCAAACATGGACATTTCAAAAACCCTCCCAAAAGCTTCATCTTCGAGTGACTAAGAAGGATGCAAGCTTACCTTTTCATTTTCATGTGTTAAACTTGTTTAAATCTTGGTCAAACCTAGCTAGGATTTGACCAAGAGATTCAAATGGGCATAAAAATTCAAAAAAACAAAAAATGAAAAGCCAAAGCGCATGGTCTTCTTATGTCATATAGTAAGGCATTCATTTGAGAAACAAGGTCTAAACATATTTAAACCAGACAAATCATGTATCTACCCCCTAACCGTAAACTATGTCTTATGAAGTCAAGCATGAAGAGAAGTGGTTTTGGGCTTCAAACATGGAAATTTCAAAAACCTCCCAAAAGCTTCATTTTAGGTTGACTAAGAAGGATCCAGGCTTACCTTTTCATTTTCATTTTTTAAACTTGTTAAAATCTTGGTCAAACTTATGATTTGACCAAGATTCAAATGGGCATAAAAATTGGGAGGAAGGGTACATGAATTACAATTTAAAAAAACAAGGTAACTTAAATACTTGGATGCCCCAAAGATGTTCGGAAGCCCAAAACAATCGCAAAACATATCATGTGCGCATGCTGCATCCATTCAGGTAGAACACATAATAGGCACCGATAGTTTGACCTAAATTTGAAATAAAAGAGAAGGTGGTTAGAAAAAATCAAAATTGGCAAAGCAAAGCATGAAATCAAAAAATTGTGATGCACTCTAGCTATGAAAAGTATCAAACAATGCAAACCAAAATGATTTTTTAGAGGAATACTAGTTCAACTTATTTAATTTTTTATTTGTAGGCCAAAATCGAACCCCGTAGTTGGATTTTGTTTTCAACTTGATCTGTAGTACGGGGCAAAACCCTAGTTCCACCTATTTAATAATAGATTCGTAGTTGATTCTTTTACTTTTTTATTATTACTATGCAGCACATGTGTGTTTGCCCGTCGAGTGAAACTCGGAGGAAGAGGAATCACTCGGAAGGAGAGAAAAAGGGAGAGCATTATGGTGTCTCCCCTTTTCGGGTGATGATGTTGACTGTTGTGCAGGGTTTGTCAGTGCGCAGGAGGTGTGAGCGAGCGAGCGAGTCGAGCGAGGCCGAGAATTAGAGAGATTTGTTTTTGTGAGAGGGACAACCGAAGGATCCTGAAGGACCCAGAGACTTCCAATACGCATCCTGATGCGTCTTCTCTTGACAAAGAAGATGGCTTGGAGTTTGCGTACCTACCGCACTTGACTTGTGCTCATTGTAGTGTGGGACCTCACGCATGGGCACCACACATAAGTGACAAACCTGTTGGTGTAAAAACTCGGTTGATTATTATACTACATTAGTACAAAGTTTCCTATGGATTCAAGGGTACGAAAGCCAAGTTAACTCATGTACATGACATTATTTTTTCCATGAAGCCAAGTTAACTCATCTATCAATTGGTACATTTTGGAGTGACTAAGAATGATGCAGGCTTACTTTTTCATTTTCATGTTTTAAACATGTTTAAATCGTGATCAAACCTATGATTTTACCAAGATTCAAATGGGCATAAAAATTCAAAAAAATAAAAAAATGAAAAACCAAAGCGCGTCGTCTTCTTACGTCATATAGTAAGCATTCAAGGTGATAAACAAGGACTGACATATTCAAACCTCAAAAATCATGTATCTACCCCATATCCCTAAACTATGTCTTATGAAGTCAAGCACGAAGATGTAACGGCCCCGGGTAGCACCCCTATTAGATTTGTTTGTTGTTTTTCTTTTGTGCATCATCATGCATCCATCATCACATCCATGTTTTTAACAAATAAAAATTATTTTATAAACCCTAAACTATTTTATTTTTCATCTCATATGGTTTTAACAAAACCTCTCCTGGTCTTTCATTTAACAAAACCCTAAAACAAAACTATTTTATTTTTTGCTATAAATCTTTGTCTATTATTTTATCTCTTTCTCCACCTCTGTATTCAAATTCAATCTCTATTTCAATGGTTTAAAATCAATTTGCAAAACAATTTTAAAAATAAAGGAGAAAAGGAAAACCCCTCCCCCTTCCCTGGGCCTCTCTCTTCCTCTGGCCCATCTTTGTTCCAGCCCGAGCCGGCCATCCTTCCTCTCCCTTCCATCCCGGCGGCCCAACCCACCATCTTCACCCAGCCCGCAACGAAGGGGTACGCCCCTTTCTCTGTTGTCTTCCTCCCCCTCACAAAAAGTGTGTGAGGCCGTGGTCCTCCCCTCCTCCCATCACTGGCCCACGCCACCACCGCATCTCCACCCACCTCCCCTTCCCCTTTATCTTTCGGCCTCCAGAAAACCCTAGCCTTCCTCCCTCTAGCTTCCGCCGCCACCAGCAACTTTCCGTCCCTCTTTCTATCGATGCAAGTATACAGGGAAGAAAAAGAACCAACGAGCCATGGCTGCCTCGCAGAAACGATGACCGTGCCGTCGCCTCCGACCACCCCTCGCCGAGCTGAAGCCACGGAAAGATGCGCCTTGTTCTCCTCTACCTGCTCGTCCAAGGAATCGAGCCGGGGCTCTTCCAATCAAGCATATGGTCGCCGATTCCCCGCAGCGTTCGTCGTCCTTCTTCACCGATTCCGGCCGTCTTTGTCCTCCTCCGGCATGAACGAGACCTCCATCACGGTTGTGGTGAGTTGATGCATCTCAGGAGCCCCTTCTCCCTCTAGTTCTTCCTCTACTCCGTCCTCCCGCAGTTCACCGCCTTCCTCCGCCTCTGCAGGTCGTCGCCGGTGCCACTCCGATGGTCCTCCGCCCCAAGCGCCTCCACCCTCGGGTTTCCTGCAGCAAGGCGCACCTCCAACGCCAACTTTCCCGTCCTAGTTCGCTCGGAATCGCCAGATTGCTGCTCGGCCCGATCTCCTTCCGCCATGGATGTCTCGAGCTCCGCCTCGCCTGGTACAAAAGCTGCTGCGGCTCATCATGTTCAACATCCCTGTAGAAGCCCGTTTGGTCCGGCCCTTGATCCTCTTTCCGTGATTCCAAAGATCAAATCCTACTTCTTGCAATTAAGCAACACCTTTTTGCTGTTGTTGTTTTCTTCAGATCCGTGTATGGGCCTTGGCCCAGGTTCCCCTCCCGGCGCCAGTCCTCTATCCTGCGCCAACAGCAGGCCAGATCCAGCCCAGAACGGCGCAGGTTCAGCCCAGCTCGTCCCCAGTCCCTTTTATTTCTGTTTGTTTTTCAGGAAATATCCAATTCTTGCAAAAATCATATCTCTCAAACTATAACTCGAAATAAAATGTTTTATATATGAAAATTGATCAGAAAAATGTGCTGAACATGAATATGCCATCCATATACCTGTTTGCATATCACATCAAGTCGCGCGTTGATAGTTATGCATGTTCACCTCACATATATGCGGAGTATTTCGGAACGCCGACGTGGTATTCCCCGCTCCGTTTAACTTTGAAGTAGCGCACCCCTGCCATGATATGCCATGCTAATCCACCCTTAACTTTGTCGGTAGAAATGCAACTTCAACTCTAATTTTTTTGTCCGGGGTTCCGACTCCGATTAATATGGATAAGTTGCATTGCACCATCGTTGCCATGTCATGCATGCCTGCATCTTGCTCATGCCGGTTCTTTATTCGTAGTAGTAAGACTTGCATGCGTTGTTTTTCCAGCATTTGCTTCTTCCCGGATAGGATCGCGAAGTGGTGCGGTGAGATACGACAAGTCCTCCGGATGTTCCTCGGCAACCTTTAACAGGCAAGCATTTTCCCTATACTCCTGTCCCTGCAGGAGTCGCTCACCTATTTTATTTTGCCTTCTCCCTCATGCTATCCTTAAGTTGCGTTCTTGTCACGTGTCCTTTCCACTTGTTACCTTAAGCAGCCCATATTGCCACCGTCACCTCCCACGGCTATTGTTTGGTTATCGAGTCTGCCTTGCGAGTCGTAGTGCATGCTAGTGCTATTTATATCGTGTTACCGTTATTGTTATCTTATCGGGTTATATGTTGGGAAGAATCATGGTTACTTTAGTTGTTGATAATTGTTTAGCGGAGGCATCGGTGGGCCAGCTGCTTGTTTTGTGACGGCTCACTTGTGTTTCCTAAATATCTTAGGACCCGAGTTCTTGTTATCTGTTCCGAGACTGAGCGCTCTAACCACACGTGGGTATGCCGGGTCTCCCCTCGACCACTGCCGGAATCTACATCTTTGTCTAGTGGCCACAACTAGTTTGAATGCTTTGTTTCTCTCGGGCGTGCAAGCTTGTTTCTTAGTGGTCAGATGATATGATGTTACTTTTGGGGCCTTGTACCCCGTTGTCTCTTGCACGTTCGTAGGTTGCGGAGTCGCTGCGAAGTGGTCATCCCGCTGGGCACTAATCACCTAGTACGCTGACGCAATAGCTGAGTCCGCTTCGGAGCACGGCCGGACTCTGATACGGGTTTAACTTAGTCAGGTGGCTTCCTGGACATTGTTGTAGTGAAGGAGAGTGCGTGTCGTGATATCCACCTATCGTAAGTGGGTTGAGCGTGCGTGTGGGCACATTTGGGCACCCCTGCAGGGTTACAATCTTATCGATAAGCCGTCTCCGCGGTTATGGACGACTTGGAGCTGTATGACTCGACCATAGACAACTTACACCTGTTGTTCATTAACAATAACTTGTGTAGTAAGTTAGCACAACTTCAATAATAAATGGTTAAAACTTGTCAACACTGTGAGTGCCTTTGTAAGTACTTCCTTGCGAGGGGGGAACACATCGGCTGTGTTATGTTTGCAGAGTATAAAACTGTTAGTTATGCGCTCTCTCCCCTTCTCTGGTAGACGAATGTTGTAGAAGGTTTTTAGTGCTTGCGCGTTGCCGCTTAACCCCACCATATTGCCTATGACGTCCTCTTGCGTCCTCTAAATCCCCTGTGTGCCTCAAGTACAAAGGACGACTGGTTGACGAATGCTTATACGTCTTGAAGTCTTGTTAAGTACGAACCCGTACTTATTGCTGCTTCTACGGGACATAACTGGGCAGGTATGAAGATTTGTTCGATGAAGACCTCGTTAGCAAGGTTACCCTTCCGGCTTGGACTGGGCAGGGTTATGGACGTCGCTGGTTATCTTCAGGACTCTTAGTCCAATTTGTATCTTGTCCGTACTCAGATGTATTTGATATTCTGTATGATTCGGATCTTGTATATTTGTATCTTGACTCGTTGGAGTTGTTGTTGTAATATATGTTTCTTGTGGTCTCTATTGTAATCTTGTTGTAATGTTATCGCTCGTGTTAATTCCTCTGGCATCATGTGTGTGATTCTTCGCGCACGTCGTGTCGGAGGGCGTCTCTGAATCGATATCGTGCGGATTTCGGCGGGTTCGCTGGAATCCTCATGGTACCGGTTCCGGGGCGTCACAAGTTGGTATCATAGCCCAGGTTGACGGTACCCCACTAGTCCATCCTGTAGGATAACCTTGCCAACGGTCGTTGAGTTTACAATGTCAAAAACTATTTTCTAAAATTCGTTGGATAGATCTGATTAGCTCTGATTTTCTCCTTACCTCTATTCTTTCTCTCTTATCTTTACGAGTTTTGAGTCTTCTATCTTATCCAAGTTCTCTGACTCTTAGGTTTCGACGTGGGTTGGATGATCTTTGCCACTCACCTATTAGGTCCGATCTTCGGAGAATCCCGACGGAATCGCGTCATCAATAGCGGAACAACGACTTCTTGTTAGTGGTGCAGACCCGATCATCATGGAGCAACAACCCTTGTTAGTGGTGTCGAGGAGATCGACACGTCGCCTGAAGATCCGATAGTTCACCTCTCTCCCCCGTACCATGGCGTGGAATCTCGGGGCGAGGTTCCTTGTTAGTGGTGTCGATTGTAACGCCCCGGGTAGCACCCCTATTAGATTTGTTTGTTGTTTTTCTTTTGTGCATCATCATGCATCCTGCATCATCACATCCATGTTTTTAACAAATAAAAATTATTTTATAAACCCTAAACTATTTTCTTTTTCATCTCATATGGTTTTAATAAAGGACAAGACTACACGGCGGCGTCGCACGGAAGGGCTTGGCGTGCGGCTGATTGTTTTCCCTCCTGACATGCATGCATGCGATGACATCAGTGAGATTCTTCATCCATCATATAATTAAAAAATGTTTATCTCTTAATTCGCTAACCCGATTGATGATCCGTTTTCACCATTGGCTTAGTCGGGACGAGATCTTCGAATCTAGATCCCATGTTGATATGTTCTAACAACTTTTTTTTTATCGCCAATTGGCAGATTGTTATCACATACTTGCCAGATTATGTAGTACTTAGTTCCCATATTATAATAACTTGTTTAGTAGGTCGTCCGTCATGCACCAATGCAACTCTAAGTTGATATTACTTTGCCTAAACTGATACCATCATTCTGGTCTTGCGCACGCTTGAACACTAGATGTGCATAGTATTGCAATATCTAAAAAATCTTTCAAAAATTATCCAACAATCATATATATATATATGTTTACATTTTGTTATAATTGTCCGTTACTAATCTGGCAAGCATATTACTATAACCTGCGAACTGGTGAGATGAAAAAAATGTCACACCCACAGTATAGTTGTACATATGAACTCAATGTAAAAAAGAAGACATGTAAAAACTTATCTGGTAACCATGTGCAATTATTATGATTACTGTTTGATATTAATCTGGTAACTGTTGCGGCGAAAAAAATCATCAAAGCATAGCAACACTCGGGTCTATTTTTGAAGCTCTCGTCGAGACGAATGCAACGGTGCAAACGGATCATAGATTGGATAAACGGTTTGGAAGAAAAATCATTTTCAATTTTCGAATTATGCTACTAATGCGATGATGTCAGCGTTATCTGTCAACATTAATGCATGCACGTATGAAGTCGCTCCTATAGGTGAAGAGCACCAAAAAAAATTCCGCCGCACAAGCATGCACTGAGTGCGGCGCTTTTGGATAGATTTTCCCTTTAAAAACCTCTCCTGGTCTTTCATTTAACAAAACCCTAAAACAAAACTATTTTATTTTTTGCTATAAATCTTTGTCTATTATTTTATCTCTTTCTCCACCTCTGTATTCAAATTCAATCTCTATTTCAATGGTTTAAAATCAATTTTCAAAACAATTTTACAAATAAAGGAGAAAAGGAAACCCCTCCCCTTCCCTGGGCCTCTCTCTTCCTCTGGCCCATCTTTGTTCCAGCCCGAGCCGACCATCCTTCCTCTCCCTTCCATCCCGGCGGCCCAACCCACCATCTTCACCCAGCCCGCAACGAAGGGGTACGCCCCTTTCTCTGTTGTCTTCCTCCACCTCACAAAAAGTGTGTGAGGCCGTGGTCATCCCCTCCTCCCATCACTGTCCCACGCCACCACCGCATCTCCACCCACCTCCCCTTCCCCCTTTATCTTTCGGCCTCCATAAAACCCTAGCCTTCCTCCCTCTAGCTGCCGCCGCCACCAGCAACTTTCCCTCCCTCTTTCTATCGATGCAAGGATAGAGGGAAGAAAAAGAATCAACGAGCCATGGCTGCCTCGCAGAAACGATGACCGTGCCGTCGCCTCCGACCACCCCTCGCTGAGCTGAAGCCACGGAAAGATGCGCCTTGTTCTCCTCTACCTGCTTGTCCAAGGAATCGAGTCGGGGCTCTTCCAATCAAGCATATGGTCGCCGATTCCCCGCATCGTTCGTCGTCCTTCTTCATCGATTCCGGCCGTCTTTGTCCTCCTCCGGCCTCTGCAATTCACCGCCTTCCTCCGCCTCTGCAGGTCGTCGCCGGTGCCATTCCGATGGTCCTCCGCCCCAAGCGCCTCCACCCTCGGGTTTCCCGCAGCAAGGCGCACCTCCAACGCCAACTTTCCCGTCCTAGTTCGCTCGGAATCGCCAGATTGCTGCTCGGCCCGATCTCCTTCCGGCATGGATGTCTCGAGCTCCGCCTCGCCTGGTACAAAAGCTGCTGCGGCTCATCATGTTCAACATCCCCGTAGAAGCCCGTTTGGTCCGGCCCTTGATCCTCTTTCCGTGATACCAAAGATCAAATCCTACTTCTTGCAATTAAGCAACACCTTTTTGCTGTTGTTGTTTTCTTCAGATCCGTGTATGGGCCTTGGCCCAGGTTCTCCTCCCGGCGCCAGTCCTCTATCCTGCGCCAACAGCAGGCCAGATCCAGCCCAGAACGGCGCAGGTTCAGCCCAGCTCGTCCCCAGTCCCATTTATTTCTGTTTGTTTTTCAGGAAATATCCAATTCTTGCAAAAATCATATATCTCAAACTATAACTCGAAATAAAATGTTTTATATATGAAAATTGATCAGAAAAATGTGCTGAACATGAATATGCCATCCATATGGCTGTTTGCATATCACATCAAGTCGCACGTTGATAGTTACATGTTCTCCTCACATATATGCGGAGTATTTTGGAACGCCGACGTGGTATTCCCCGCTCCGTTTAACTTTGAAGTAGCGCACCCCTGCCATGATATGCCATGCTAATCCACCCTTAACTTTGTCGGTAGAAATGCAACTTCAACTCTAATTTGTTTGTCTGGAGTTCCCACTCCGATTAATATGGATAAGTTGCATTGCACCATCGTTGCCATGTCATGCATGCCTGCATCTTGCTCATGCCGGTTCTTTATTCGTAGTAGTAAGACTTGCATGCGTTGTTTGTCCAGCATTTGCTTCTTCCCGGATAGGATCGCGAAGTGGTGCGGTGAGATACGACAGGTCCTCCGGATGTTCCTTGGCAACCTTTAACAGGCAAGCATTTTCCCTATACTCTTGTCCCTGCAGGAGTCGCTCACCTATTTTATTTTTCCTTCTCCCTCATGCTATCCTTAAGTTGCGTTCTTATCACGTGTCCTTTCCACTTGTTACCTTAAGCAGCCCATATTACCACCGTCACCTCCCACGGCTATTGTTTGGTTATCGAGTCTGCCTTGCGAGTCGTAGTGCATGCTAGTGCTATTTATATCGTGTTACCGTTATTGTTATCTTATCGGGTTATATGTTGGGAAGAATCATGGTTACTTTAGTTGTTGATAATTGTTTAGCGGAGGCATCGGTGGGCCAGCTGCTTGTTTTGTGACGGCTCACTTGTGTTTCCTAAATATCTTAGGACCCGAGTTCTTGTTATCTGTTCCGAGACTGAGCGCTCTAACCACACGTGGGTATGCCGGGTCTCCCCTCGACCAGTGCCGGAATCTACATCTTTGTCCAGTGGCCACAACTAGTTTGAATGCTTTGTTTCTCTCGGGCGTGCAAGCTTGTTTCTTAGTGGTCAGATGATATGATGTTACTTTTGGGGCCTTGTACCCCGTTGTCTCTTGCACGTTCGTAGGTTGCGGAGCCACTGCGAAGTGGTCATCCCGCTGGGCACTGATCACCTAGTACGCTGACGCAATAGCTGAGTCCGCTTCGGAGCACGGCCGGACTCTGATACGGGTTTAACTTAGTCAGGTGGCTTCCTGGACATTGTTGTAGTGAAGGAGAGTGCGTGTCGTGATATCCACTGTGACGCCCCGGAACCGGTACCATGAGGATTCCAGCGATCCCGCCGAGATCCGCACGATATCGATCCAGAGACGCCCTCCGACACGACGTGTGCGACGAATCACACACGTGATGCCAGAGGAATTAACACGAGCGGTAACATTACAACAGGATTACAATAGAGCCCACAAGAAACATATATTACAACAACAACTACTCCAACGAGTCAAGATACAAATATACAATACAAAGATCCAAATCATAAAGAAGTTCAAATATGTCCGAGTACGGACAAGATACAAATTGGACTAAGAGTCCTGAAGATAACCAGTGGCGCCCATAATCCTGCCCAGGCCAAGCCGGAAGGGTAACCTTGCTAACGTCGTCTTCTTCGAACATATCTTCATACCTGCCCGGTTATATCCCGTAGAAGCAGCAATAAGTACGGGTTCGTACTTAACAAGACTTCAAGACGTATAAGCATTCGTCAACCAGTCGTCCTTTGTACTTGAGGCACGCAGGGGACTTAGAGGACGCAAGAGGAACGTCATAGGCAATATGGTGGAGTTAAGCGGCAGCGCGCAAGCACTAAAAACCTATAGAGACACTCTACAACATTCGTCTAAACAGAGAAGGTGAGAGAGCGCGCAACTAACAGTTCTATACTCTGCAAACATAACACAGCCGTGTGTTCCCCCTTCGCAAAGAGGTACTGGCAAAGGCACTCACAATGTTGACAACTTTTAACCATTTATTATTGAAGTGGTGCTAACTTACTACACAAGTTATTATGATTGAAACAACAGGTGCAAGTTGTCTATGGTCGAGTCATACAACTCCAAGTCGTCCATAACCGCGGACGCGGCTTATCGATAAGATTGTAACCCTGCAGGGGTGCCCAAATGTGCCCACACGCACGCTCAACCCACTTACGACAGGTGGATATCACGACACGCACTCTCCTTCACTACAACAATGTCCAGGAAGCCACCTAACTAAGTTAACCCGTATCGAAGTCCGGCCGTGCTCCGAAGCGGACTTAGCTGTTTGCGTCTACGACTAAGAGGATCAGAGCCCACTAGAGGATGACCTCTTAACAATACGTACCGCATCCTACGAGCGTGCAAGAGACAACGGGGTTACAAGGCACTCACGGCTTCCCCAAAAGTAACATCATATCATCTGACCACAAAGAAACATGCTTGCACGCCCGGGGGAAACAAAGCATTACGAAACTAATTGTGGCCACTGGACAAAGTTGTAGATTCCGGCAGTGGTCGAGGGGAGACCCGGTAAGCATACCCACGTGTGGTTAGAGCGCTCAGTCTCGGAATAGATAACTAGAACTCAGGTCCTAAGTTATTTAGGAAACACAAGTGAGCCGTCACAAAACGATCAGCTGACCCACCGATGCCTCCGCTAAACAATTATCAACAACTAAAGTAACCATGATTCTTCCCAACATATAACCCGATAAGATAGCAGTAACGGTAACGAGATGTAACAGCACTAGCATGCACTACGACTCGCAAGGCGGACCCGATAACCAAACAATAGCTGTAGGAGGTGGTGGTGGCAATATGGGCTGCTTGAGGTAACAAGTGGAAAGGACACGTGACAAGAACGCAACTTAAGGATAGCATGAGGGAGAAGGCAAAATAAAATAGGTGAGCGACTCCTGCAGGGGCAGGAGTATAGGGGAAATGCTTGCCTGTTAAAGCTTGCCGAGGAACATCCGGAGGACTCGTCGTATCTCACACACCACTTCGCGATCCTATCCGGGAAGAAGCAAATGCTGGACAAACAACGGATGCACAATTTACAACGACGGCAAAAGAATCGGCATGATCATGATATGATATGCATGCATGACATGGCAAACATGATGCGGCGATGCAACTTATCCAATTTAATCGGAATCGGAATCCGGACAAACAATTATTAGGTTCGAGTTGTTTATCTACCCCGCATATTAAATGTTGGTTAGCATGGCATAAGCATGGCATGGGTGCGCTATGCAAAATTAAATGGAACCGGGACATAATATTAATCCCGCACAATTCCATATTTAATTATTAGGTGAATCGCTATTACCCGAACAACCACATATGCAATGCACAAGATGATATGCGATGCACACATGTTGATATGATGAATGCAACAAGTTATATATGTCACATTTATAAAATAGGATTGGCTTAGGATCGGGGTCTGACGGTATCGGAACAAAGGCGGTCGCCGGCTTCGGGTTTGGAGAGGAAGAAGATGAAGCCGAGGTCTCGATCTTCGTATCCGTGAAGGAGAACTTGGAGTTTCGGCTTCGGTGTCGGTGGCGAACTAGAGTAGGCGCCGATGGCTTCGATTTGCTGCGATTGTGGACAAAGTAGCTTCTCGTGACATAGGGTTACAGCCAAACACACAGATCAAGATACGCAGGGTCAAAACCAAAATGAATCGGGAGGCACATATGTGCTGAAGAACAACCTGCGGACAAACAACAGAAGTGGCATCGGCACATCTGCAGGGCAAAGGAAAAAGCAGGGCGCCACAGCTCGGGGCGAACAGAGGGAGGCAGCTCTCGCAGCAGGGAATGACGAGGACGGGGAGCTCCAGCAGCGTCGTCCTTGACGGTAGGGGAGGTCAACAGCAACGAGGGGCGGCCGGACGTGCACGAGGACATAGCGGCTCCCAGGCTACTGTGGAGGGGGCGCGGTCGCGCGCGAGAAAGGAGGCTGCCGCGCTGTGACGAACTCGAGTCGGGGAAGGCCGGGTCGAGGTGGCGACGCGCACCCGCAGGTGCTGGCGCGAGGCTAGGAGGACGAGGCGGTCATGGCGACGCACGCGCGGGGCGGCGTTGTCCGGCGAGCTTGGGTGCAGGCGGAGCCGCGCGCTCGCGCAGAGAAGGAGCGGGGCCGGCGTAGGACGAGGGAGCGCGGCCGGAGGAGCACCTGGTGGTGGCGGAGCTGGCGGGGGAAGGCGCGGCCACGCGCGAGGCAGAGGCGCGGGCGACGGGCTCGGGATCGTGCGGCGAGAGAGAGAGACCAGAGAGGAGGTGGGAGGACCCGAACGAAAAAGTGGCCGGCGGCGCGGGGGGGGGGGGGGTCCTGCAAGATTGTCAGGGAAGGTGGGGATCTGGTTAGGGTTTGGCTGGAGAGGCTCCGGCGGGGCTGGTTGGGCCGCGCGGTGGGCTGCCGGCTGGGCCTGGTCTTGGCCTGGCCGGTCGGGAGCTTATCTCTTTTTTTTATTTTAAAAACTGTTTTCTTTTCTTTATTTTGCTGTTTCTTTTTAAACCATTTTAAATATGTTTTATATAGGAAAATAACCAGAGAAAAATATATTTTCATTTGAGGTAAAAAGGAGGGATTAATTTTAACAACAAAATAGGGTTTAATAAAATAATTTTAGGATGCGGAAATATGCATGATGCCATGACTATGCATAAAGGAAAAAGAACAAACAAATCTATTAGGGGTACTATCCGGGGCCGTTACAATCGACACCACTAACAAGGAACCTCGCCCCGAGGTTCCACCTCAAGGTACGGGGGAGAGAGGTGAACTATCGGGTTTTCAGGTGACGTGTCGATCTCCTCGACACCACTAACAAGATTTCTTACTCCAGCTTGGGCGGTCGACACCGCCAACAAGAAGTCGTTGTTCCGCTGTTCATGATGCGCTTCCGTCGGGATCCTCCGAAGATCGAACCTAGTACGTGAGGGCAAAGATCGTCCAACCCGCGTGGAAGCCTACTCAGAGAAGCAGATAAGAGAAGATTCAAAACTCGCAAAGATAAGATGAGAAATAATATAGGTAAGGAGATCCTACAGGCTGGACTAGTGGGGTACCGTAAACCTGAGCTCTGATACCAACTTGTGACGCCCCGGAACCGGTACCATGAGGATTCCAGCGATCCCGCCGAGATCCGCACGATATCGATCCAGAGACGCCCTCCGACATGACGTGTGCGACGAATCACACACGTGATGCCAGAGGAATTAACACGAGCGGTAACATTACAACGGGATTACAATAGAGCCCACAAGAAACATATATTACAACAACAACAACTCCAACGAGTCAAGATACAAATATACAATACAAAGATCCAAATCATACAGAAGTTCGAATATGTCCGAGTACGGACAAGATACAAATTGGACTAAGAGTCCTGAAGATAACCAGTGGCGTCCATAATCCTGCCCAGGCCAAGCCGGAAGGGTAGCCTTGCTAACGCGTCTTCTTCGAACATATCTTCATACCTGCCCGGTTATATCCTGTAGAAGCAGCAATAAGTACGGGTTCGTACTTAACAAGACTTCAAGACGTATAAGCATTCGTCAACCAGTCGTCCTTTGTACTTGAGGCACGCAGGGGACTTAGAGGACGCAAGAGGAACGTCATAGGCAATATGGTGGAGTTAAGCAGCAGCGCGCAAGCACTAAAAACCTATTGAGACACTCTACAACATTCGTCTAAACAGAGAAGGTGAGAGAGCGCGCAACTAACAGTTATGTACTCTGCAAACATAACACAGTCGATGTGTTCCCCCTTCGCAAAGAGGTACTGGCAAAGGCACTCACACTGTTGACAACTTTTAACCATTTATTATTGAAGTGGTGCTAACTTACTACACAAGTTATTATGATTGAAACAACAGGTGCAAGTTGTCTATGGTCGAGTCATACAGCTCCAAGTCGTCCATAACCGCGGACGCGGCTTATCGATAAGATTGTAACCCTGCAGGGGTGCCCAAATGTGCCCACACGCACGCTCAACCCACTTACGACAGGTGAATATCACGACACGCACTCTCCTTCACTACAACAATGTCCAGGAAGCCACCTAACTAAGTTAACCCGTATCGAAGTCCGGCCGTGCTCCGAAGCGGGCTTAGCTGTTTGCGTCTACGGCTAAGAGGATCAGAGCCCACTAGAGGATGACCTCTTAACAATACGTACCGCATCCTACGAGCGTGCAAGAGACAACGGGGTTACAAGGCACTCACGGCTTCCCCAAAAATAACATCATATCATCTGACCACAAAGAAACATGCTTGCACGCCCGGGAGAAACAAAGCATTACGAAACTAATTGTGGCCACTGGACAAAGTTGTAGATTCCGGCAGTGGTCGAGGGGAGACTCGGTAAGCATACCCACGTGTGGTTAGAGCGCTCAGTCTCGGAACAGATAACAAGAACTCAGGTCCTAAGTTATTTAGGAAACACAAGTGAGCCGTCACAAAACGATCAGCTGACCCACCGATGCCTCCGCTAAACAATTATCAACAACTAAAGTAACCATGATTCTTCCCAACATATAACCCGATAAGATAGCAGCAACGGTAACGAGATGTAACAGCACTAGCATGCACTACGACTCGCAAGGCAGACCCGAAAACCAAACAATAGCTGTAGGAGGTGGTGGTGGCAATATGGGCTGCTTGAGGTAACAAGTGGAAAGGACACGTGACAAGAACGCAACTTAAGGATAGCATGAGGGAGAAAGCAAAATAAAATAGGTGAGCGACTCCTACAGGGGCAGGAGTATAGGGGAAATGCTTGCCTGTTAAAGCTTGCCGAGGAACATCCGGAGGACTCGTCGTATCTCACACACCACTTCGCGATCCTATCCGGGAAGAAGCAAATGCTGGACAAACAACGGATGCACAATTTACAACGACGGAAAAAGAATCGGCATGATCATGATATGATATGCATGCATGACATGGCAAACATGATGCGGCGATGCAACTTATCCAATTTAATCGGAATCGGAATCCGGACAAACAATTATTAGGTTCGAGTTGTTTATCTACCCCGCATATTAAATGTTGGTTAGCATGGCATAAGCATGGCATGGGTGCGCTATGCAAAATTAAATGGAACCGGGACATAATATTAATCCCGCACAATTCCATATTTAATTATTAGGTGAATCGCTATTACCCGAACAACCACATATGCAATGCACAAGATGATATGCGATGCACACATGTTGATATGATGAATGCAACAAGTTATATATGGCACATTTATAAAATAGGATTGGCTTAGGATCGGGGTCTCACGGTATCGGAACAAAGGCGGTCGCCGGCTTCGGGTTTGGAGAGGAAGAAGATGAAGCCGAGGTCTCGATCTTCGTATCCGTGAAGGAGAACTTGGAGTTTCGGCTTCGGTGTCGGTGGCGAACTAGAGTAGGCGCCGATGGCTTCGGTTTGCTGCGATTGTGGACAAAGTAGCTTCTCGTGACATAGGGTTACAGCCAAACACACAGATCAAGATATGCAGGGTCAAAATCAAAATGAATCGGGAGGCACATATGTGCTGAAGAACAACCTGCGGACAAACAACAGAAGTGGCATCGGCAGGACATCTGCAGGGCAAAGGAAAAAGCAGGGCGCCACAGCTCGGGGCGAACAGAGGGAATGACGAGGACGGGGAGCTCCGGCAGCATCGTCCTTGACGGTAGGGGAGGTCAACAGCAACGAGGGGCGGCCGGACGTGCACGAGGACATAGCGGCTCCCAGGCTACTGTGGAGGGGGCGCGGTCGCGCGCGAGAAAGGAGGCCGCCGCGCTGTGACGAACTCGAGTCGGGGAAGGCCGGGTCAAGGTGGCGACGCGCACCCGCAGGTGCTGGCGCGAGGCTGGGAGGACGAGGCGCTCATGGCGACGCACGCGCGGGGCGGCGTTGTCCGGTGAGCTTGGGTGCAGGCGGAGCCGCACGCTCGCGCAGAGAAGGAGCGGGGCCGACGTAGGACGAGGGAGCGCGGCCGGAGGAGCACTTGGTGGTGGCGGAGCTGGCGGGGGAAGGCGTGGCCACGCGCGAGGCAGAGGCGCGGGCGACGGGCTCGGGATCGTGCGGCGAGAGAGAGAGACCAGAGAGGAGGTGGGAGGACTCGAACAAAAAAGTGGCCGGCGGCGCGGGGGGGTTCCTGCAAGATTGCCAGGGAAGGTGGGGATCTGGTTAGGGTTTGGCTGGAGAGGCTCTGGCGGGGCTGGTTGGGCCGCGCGGTGGGCTGCCGGCTGGGCCTGGTCTTGGCCTGGCCGGTCGGGAGCTTATCTCCTTTTTTTTATTTTAAAAACTGTTTTCTTTTCTTTATTTTGCTGTTTCTTTTTAAACCATTTTTTATATGTTTTATATAGGAAAATAATCAGAGAAAAATATATTTTCATTTGAGGTAAAAAGGAGGGATTAATTTTAACAACAAAATAGGGTTTAATAAAATAATTTTAGGATGCGGAAATATGCATGATGCCATGACTATGCATAAAGGAAAAAGAACAAACAAATCTATTAGGGGTACTATCCGAGGCCGTTACAATCGACACCACTAACAAGGAACCTCGCCCCGAGGTTCCACCTCAAGGTACGGGGGAGAGAGGTGAACTATCGGGTTTTCAGGTGACGTGTCGATCTCCTCGACACCACTAACAAGATTTCTTACTCCAGCTTGGGCGGTCGACACCGCCAACAAGAAGTCGTTGTTCCGCTGTTCATGATGCGCTTCCGTCGGGATCCTCCGAAGATCAAACCTAGTACGTGAGGGCAAAGATCGTCCAACTCGCGTGGAAGCCTACTCAGAGAAGCAGATAAGAGAAGATTCAAAACTCGCAAAGGTAAGATGAGAAAGAATATAGGTAAGGAGAAAAAAATCAGAGCTAATCAGATCTATCCAACGAATTTTCAGAAAATAGTTTTGACACTAGACACAACGTCCGTTGGCAAGGTTATCCTACAGGCTGGACTAGTGGGGTACCGTAAACCTGAGCTCTGATACCAACTTGTGATGCCCCGGAACCGGTACCATGAGGATTCCATCGATCCCGCCGAGATCCGCACGATATCGATCCAGAGACGCCCTCCGCACGACGTGTGCGACGAATCACACACGTGATGCCAGAGGAATTAACACGAGCGGTAACATTACAACAGGATTACAATAGAGCCCACAAGAAACATATATTACAACAACAACAACTCCAACGAGTCAAGATACAAATATACAATACAAAGATCCAAATCATACAGAAGTTCGAATATGTCCGAGTACGGACAAGATACAAATTGGACTAAGAGTCCTGAAGATAACCAGTGGCGTCCATATTCCTGCCTGTGCCAAGCCGGAAGGGTAACCTTGCTAACGTCGTCTTCTTCGAACATATCTTCATACCTGCCCGATTATATCCCGTAGAAGCAGCAATAAGTACGGGTTCGTACTTAACAAGACTTCAAGACGTATAAGCATTCGTCAACCGGCCGTCCTTTGTACTTGAGGCACGCAGGGGACTTAGAGGACGCAAGAGGAACGTCATAGGCAATATGGTGGAGTTAAGCGGCAGCGCGCAAGCACTAAAAACCTATAGAGACACTCTACAACATTCGTCTAAACAGAGAAGGTGAGAGAGCGCGCAACTAACAGTTCTATACTCTGCAAACATAACACAGCCAATGTGTTCCCCCTTCGCAAAGAGGTACTGGCAAAGGCACTCACACTGTTGACAACTTTTAACCATTTATTATTGAAGTGGTGCTAACTTACTACACAAGTTATTATGATTGAAACAACAGGTGCAAGTTGTCTATGGTCGAGTCATATAGCTCCAAGTCGTCCATAACCGCGGACGCGGCTTATCGATAAGATTGTAACCCTGCAGGGGTGCCCAAATGTGCCCACACGCACGCTCAACCCACTTACGACAGGTGGATATCACGACACGCACTCTCCTTCACTACAACAATGTCCAGGAAGCCACCTAACTAAGTTAACCCGTATCGAAGTCCGGCCGTGCTCCGAAGCGGACTTAGCTGTTTGCGTCTACGGCTAAGAGGATCAGAGCCCACTAGAGGATGACCTATTAACAATACGTACCGCATCCTACGAGCGTGCAAGAGACAACGGGGTTACAAGGCACTCACGGCTTCAGCAAAAATAACATCATATCATCTGACCACAAAGAAACATGCTTGCACGCCCGGGAGAAACAAAGCATTACGAAGCTAATTGTGGCCACTGGACAAAGTTGTAGATTCCGGCAGTGGTCGAGGGGAGACCCGGTAAGCATACCCACGTGTGGTTAGAGCGCTCAGTCTCGGAACAGATAACAAGAACTCAGGTCCTAAGTTATTTAGGAAACACAAGTGAGCCATCACAAAACGATCAGCTGACCCACCGATGCCTCCGCTAAACAATTATCAACAACTAAAGTAACCATGATTCTTCCCAACATATAACCCGATAAGATAGCAGTAACGGTAACGAGATGTAATAGCACTAGCATGCACTACGACTCGCAAGGCAGACCCGATAACCAAACAATAGCTGTAGGAGGTGGTGGTGGCAATATGGGCTGCTTGAGGTAACAAGTGGAAAGGACACGTGACAAGAACGCAACTTAATGGATAGCATGAGGGAGAAGGCAAAATAAAATAGGTGAGCGACTCCTGCAGGGGCAGGAGTATAGGGGAAATGCTTGCCTGTTAAAGCTTGCCGAGGAACATCCGGAGGACTCGTCGTATCTCACACACCACTTAGCGATCCTATCCGGGAAGAAGAAAATGCTGGACAAACAATGGATGCACAATTTACAACGACGGCAAAAGAATCGGCATGATCATGATATGATATGCATGCATGACATGGCAAACATGATGCGGCGATGCAACTTATCCAATTTAATCGGAATCGGAATCCGGACAAACAATTATTAGGTTCGAGTTGTTTATCTACCCCGCATATTAAATGTTGGTTAGCATGGCATAAGCATGGCATGGGTGCGCTATGCAAAATTAAATGGAACCGGGACATAATATTAATCCCGCACAATTCCATATTTAATTATTAGGTGAATCGCTATTACCCGAACAACCACATATGCAATGCACAAGAAGATATGCGATGCACACATGTTGATATGATGAATGCAACAAGTTATATATGGCACATTTATAAAATAGGATTGGCTTAGGATCGGGGTCTCACGGTATCGGAACAAAGGCGGTCGCCGGCTTCGGGTTTGGAGAGGAAGAAGATGAAGCCGAGGTATCGATCTTCTTATCCGTGAAGGAGAACTTGGAGTTTCGGCTTCGGTGTCGGTGGCGAACTAGAGTAGGCGCCGATGGCTTCGGTTTGCTGCGATTGTGGACAAAGTAGCTTCTCGTGACATAGGGTTACAGCCAAACACACAGATCAAGATACGCAGGGTCAAAACCAAAATGAATCGGGAGGCACATATGTGCTGAAGAACAACCTGCGGACAAACAACAGAAGTGGCATCGGCAGGACATCTGCAGGGCAAAGGAAAAAGCAGGGCGCCACAGCTCGGGGCGAACAGAGGGAGGCAGCTCTCGCAGCAGGGAATGACGAGGACGGGGAGCTCCGGCAGCGTCGTCCTTGACGGTAGGGGAGGTCAACAGCAACGAGGGGCGGCCGGACGTGCACGAGGACATAGCGGCTCCCAGGCTACTGTGGAGGGGCGCAGTCGCGCGCGAGAAAGGAGGCCGCCGCGCTGTGACGAACTCGAGTCGGGGAAGGCCGGGTCGAGGTGGCGACGCGCACCCGCAGGTGCTGGCGCGAGGCTGGGAGGACGAGGCGGTCATGGCGACGCACGCGCGGGGCGGCGTTGTCCGGCGAGCTTGGGTGCAGGCGGAGCCGCGCGCTCGCGCAGAGAAGGCGCGGGGCCGGCGTAGGACGAGGGAGCGCGGCCGGAGGAGCACCTGGTGGTGGCGGAGCTGGCGGGGGAAGGCGCGGCCACGTGCGAGGCAGAGGCGCGGGCGACGGGCTCGGGATCGTGCGGCGAGAGAGAGAGACCAGAGAGGAGGTGGGAGGACCCGAACGAAAAAGTGGCCGGCGGCGCGGGGGGGTTCCTGCAAGATTGCCAGGGAAGGTGGGGATCTGGTTAGGGTTTGGCTGGAGAGGCTCCGGCGGGGCTGGTTGGGCCGCGCGGTGGGCTGCCGGCTGGGCCTGGTCTTGGCCTGGCCGGTCGGGAGCTTATCTCCTTTTTTTTATTTTAAAAACTGTTTTCTTTTCTTTATTTTGCTGTTTCTTTTTAAACCATTTTAAATATGTTTTATATAGGAAAATAACCAGAGAAAAATATATTTTCATTTGAGGTAAAAAGGAGGGATTAATTTTAACAACAAAATAGGGTTTAATAAAATAATTTTAGGATGCGGAAATATGCATGATGCCATGACTATGCATAAAGGAAAAAGAACAAACAAATCTATTAGGGGTACTATCCGGGGCCGTTACATCCACCTATCGTAAGTGGGTTGAGCGTGCGTGTGGGCATATTTGGGCACCCCTGCAGGGTTACAATCTTATCGATAAGTCATCTCCGCGGTTATGGACGACTTGGAGCTGTATGACTCGACCATAGACAACTTACACCTGTTGTTCATTAACAATAACTTGTGTAGTAAGTTAGCACAATTTCAATAATAAATGGTTAAAACTTGTCAACACTGTGAGTGCCTTTGTAAGTACTTCCTTGCGAGGGGGGAACACATCGGCTGTGTTATATTTGCAGAGTATAAAACTGTTAGTTATGCGCTCTCTCCCCTTCTCTGGTAGACGAATGTTGTAGAGTGTCTCTATAGGTTTTTAGTGCTTGCGCGTTGCCGCTTAACCCCACCATATTTCCTATGACGTCCTCTTGCGTCCTCTAAATCCCCTGTGTGCCTCAAGTACAAAGGACGACTGGTTGACGAATGCTTATACGTCTTGAAGTCTTGTTAAGTACGAACCCGTGCTTATTGCTGCTTCTACGGGACATAACTGGGCAGGTATGAAGATTTGTTCGATGAAGACCTCGTTAGCAAGGTTACCCTTCCGGCTTGGCCTGGGAAGGGTTATGGACGTCGCTGGTTATCTTCAGGACTCTTAGTCCAATTTGTATCTTGTCCGTACTCGGACGTATTTGATATTCTGTATGATTCGGATCTTGTATATTTGTATCTTGACTCGTTGGAGTTGTTGTTGTAATATATGTTTCTTGTGGGCTCTATTTTAATCTTGTTGTAATGTTACCGCTCGTGTTAATTCCTCTGGCATCATGTGTGTGATTCTTCGCGCACGTCGTGTCGGAGGGCGTCTCTGAATCGATATCGTGCGGATTTCGGCGGGTTAGCTGGAATCCTCATGGTACCGGTTCCGGGGAGTCACAAGTTGGTATCATAGCCCAGGTTGATGGTACCCCACTAGTCCAGCCTGTAGGATAACCTTGCCAACGGTCGTTGAGTTTACAGTGTCAAAAACTATTTTCTAAAATTCGTTGGATAGATCTGATTAGATCTGATTTTCTCCTTACCTCTATTCTTTCTCTCTTATCTTTACGAGTTTTGAGTCTTCTATCTTATCCAAGTTCTCTGACTCTTAGGTTTCGACGTGGGTTGGACGATCTTTGCCACTCACCTATTAGGTCCGATCTTCGGAGAATCCCGACGGAATCGCATCATCAATAGCGGAACCACGACTTCTTGTTAGTGGTGCGGACTCCGATCATCATGGAGCAACAACCCTTGTTAGTGGTGTCGAGGAGATCGACACGTCGCCTGAAGATCCGATAGTTCACCTCTCTCCCCCGTACCATGGCGTGGAATCTCGGGGCGAGGTTCCTTGTTAGTGGTGTCGATTGTAACGGCCCCGGGTAGCACCCCTATTAGATTTGTTTGTTGTTTTTCTTTTGTGCATCATCATGCATCATGCATCATCACATCCATGTTTTTAACAAATAAAAATTATTTTATAAACCCTAAACTATTTTCTTTTTCATCTCATATGGTTTTAATAAAGGATAAGACTACACGGCGGCGCCGCACGGAAGGGCTTGGCGTGCGGCGGATTGTTTTCCCTCCTGACATGCATGCATGCGATGACATCAGTGAGATTCTTCATCCATCATAGAATTAAAAAATGTTTATCTCTTAATTCGCTAACCCGATTGATGATCCGTTTTCACCATTGGCTTAGTCGGGACGAGATCTTCGAATCTAGATCCCATGTTGATATGTTCTAACAACTTTTTTTTTATCGCCAATTGGCAGATTGTTATCACATACTTGCCAGATTATGTAGTACTTAGTTCCCATATTATAATAACTTGTTTAGTAGGTCGTCCCGTCATGCACCAATGCAACTCTAAATTGATATTACTTTGCCTAAACTGATACAATCATTCTGGTCTTGCGCACGCT
This sequence comes from Lolium rigidum, assembly GCF_022539505.1. NCBI lineage: Eukaryota > Viridiplantae > Streptophyta > Magnoliopsida > Poales > Poaceae > Lolium > Lolium rigidum. The sequence goes on from NW_025900294.1 coordinate 65,932, forward strand.
TGAACACTAGATGTGCATAGTATTGCAATATCTAAAAAATCTTTCAAAAATTATCCAACAATCATATATATATATGTATACATTTCGTAATAATTGTCCGTTACTAATCTGGCAAGCATATTACTATAACCTGCGAACTGATGAGATGAAAAAAATGTCACACCCACAGTATAGTTGTACATATGAACTCAATGTAAAAAAGAAGACATGTAAAAACTTATCTGGTAACCATGTGCAATTATTATGATTACTGTTTGATATTAATCTGGTAACTGTTGCGGCGAAAAAAATCATCAAAGCATAGCAACACTGGGTCTACTTTTGAAGCTCTCGTCGAGACGAATGCAACGGTGCAAACGGATCATAGATTGGATAAACGGTTTGGAAGAAAAATCATTTTCAATTTTCGAATTATGCTACTAATGCGATGATGTCAGCGTTATCTGTCAACATTAATGCATGCACGTATGAAGTCGCTCCTATAGTTGAAGAGCACCAAAAAATTGCCGCCGCACAAGCATGCACTGAGTGCGGCGCTTTTGGGTAGATTTTCCCTTTAATAAAACCTCTCCTGGTCTTTCATTTAACAAAACCCTAAAACAAAACTATTTTATTTTTTGCTATAAATCTTTGTCTATTATTTTATCTCTTTCTCCACCTCTGTATTCAAATTCAATCTCTATTTCAATGGTTTAAAATCAATTTGCAAAACAATTTTAAAAATAAAGGAGAAAAGGAAACCCCTCCCCTTCCCTGGGCCTCTCTCTTCCTCTGGCCCATCTTTGTTCCAGCCCGAGCCGACCATCCTTCCTCTCCCTTCCATCCCGGCGGCCCAACCCACCATCTTCACCCAGCCCGCAACGAAGGGGTACGCCCCTTTCTCTGTTGTCTTCCTCCCCCTCACAAAAAGTGTGTGAGGCCGTGGTCCTCCCCTCCTCCCATCACTGTCCCACGCCACCACCGCATCTCCACCCACCTCCCCTTCCCCCTTTATCTTTCGGCCTCCAGAAAACCCTAGCCTTCCTCCCTCTAGCCGCCGCCGCCACTAGAAACTTTCCCTCTCTCTTTCTATCGATGCAAGGATACAGGGAAGAAAAAGAACCAACGAGCCATGGCTGCCTCGCAGAAGCGATGACCGTGCCGTCGCCTCCGACCACCTCTCGCTGAGCTGAAGCCATGGAAAGATGCGCCTTGTTCGCCTCTACTTGCTCGTCCAAGGAATCGAGTCGGGGCTCTTCCAATCAAGCATACGGTCGCCGATTCCCCGCATCGTTCGTCGTCCTTCTTCACCGATTCCGGCCGTCTTTGTCCTCCTCCGGCCTCTGCAGTTCACCGCCTTCCTCCGCCTCTGCAGGTCGTTGCCGGTGCCATTCCGATGGTCCTCCGCCCCAAGCGCCTCCACCCTCGGGTTTCCCGCAGCAAGGCGCACCTCCAACGCCAACTTTCCCGTCCTAGTTCGCTCGGAATCGCCAGATTGCTGCTCGGCCCGATCTCCTTCCGGCATAGATGTCTCGAGCTCCGCCTCGCCTGGTACAAAAGCTGCTGCGGCTCATCATGTTCAACATCCCCGTAGCAGCCCGTTTGGTCCGGCCTTTGATCCTGTTTCCGTGATACCAAAGATCAAATCCTACTTCTTGCAATTAAGCAACACCTTTTTGCTGTTGTTGTTTTCTTCAGATCCGTGTATGGGCCTTGGCCCAGGTTCTCCTCCCGGCGCCAGCTCCTCTATCCTGCGCCAACAAGCAGGCCGGATCCAGCCCGGAACGGCGCGAGGTTCAGCCCGGCTCGTCCCCGATCCCTTTTATTTCTGTTTGTTTTTCAGGAAATATCCAATTCCTGCAAAAATCATATCACTCAAACTATAACTCGAAATAAAATGTTTTATATATGAAAATTGATCAGAAAAATGTGCTGAACATGAATATGCCATCCATATGGCTGTTTGCATATTACATCAAGTCGCGCGTTGATAGTTATGCATGTTCACCTCACATATATGCGGAGTATTTCGGAACGCCGACGTGGTATTCCCCGCTCCGTTTAACTTTGAAGTAGCGCACCCCTGCCATGATATGCCATGCTAATCCACCCTTAACTTTGTTGGTAGAAATGCAACTTCAACTCTAATTTGTTTGACCGGGGTTCCGACTCCGATTAATATGTATAAGTTGCATTGCACCATCGTTGCCATGTCATGCATGCCTGCATCTTGCTCATACCGGTTCTTTATTCGTAGTAGTAAGAATTGCATCCGTTGTTTGTCCAACGTTTGCTTCTTCCCGGATAGGATCGTGAAGTGGTGCGGTGAGATACGACAAGTCCTCCGGATGTTCCTCGGCAACCTTTAACAGGCAAGCATTTTCCCTATACTCCTGTCCCTGCAGGAGTCCCTCACCTATTTTATTTTGCCTTCTCCCTCATGCTATCCTTAAGTTGCGTTCTTGTCACGTGTCCTTTCCATTTGTTACCTTAAGCAGCCCATATTGCCACCGTCACCTCCCACGGCTATTGTTTGGTTATCGAGTCTGCCTTGCAAGTCGTAGTGCATGCTAGTGCTATTTATATCGTGTTACCGTTATTGTTATCTTATCGGGTTATATGTTGGGAAGAATCTTGGTTACTTTAGTTGTTGATATTTGTTTAGCGGAGGCATCGGTGGGTCAGCTGCTTGTTTTGTGAAGGCTCACTTGTGTTTCCTAAATATCTTAGGACCCGAGTTCTTGTTATCTGTTCCGAGACTGAGCGCTCTAACCACACGTGGGTATGCTTACCGGGTCTCCCCTCGACCACTGCCGGAATCTACATCTTTGTCCAGTGGCCACAACTAGTTTGAATGCTTTGTTTCTCTCGGGCGTGCAAGCTTGTTTCTTAGTGGTCAGATGATATGATGTTACTTTTGGGGCCTTGTACCCCGTTGTCTCTTGCACGTTCGTAGGTTGCGGAGCCGCTGCGAAGTGGTCATCCCGCTGGGCACTGATCACCTAGTACGCTGACGCAATAGCTGAGTCCGCTTCGGAGCACGGCCGGACTATGATACGGGTTTAACTTAGTTAGGTGTCTTCTTGGACATTGTTGTAGTGAAGGAGAGTGCGTGTTTTGATATCCACCTATCGTAAGTGGGTTGAGAGTGCGTGTGGGCACATTTGGGCACCCCTGCAGGGTTACAATTTTATCGATAAGACGTGTCCGCGGTTATGGACGAATTGGAGCTGTATGACTCGACCATAGACAACTTACACCTGTTGTTCATTAACAATAACTTGTCTAGTAAGTTAGCACAACTTCAATAATAAATGTTTAAAACTTGTCAACACTGTGAGTGCCTTTGTAAGTACTTCCTTGCGAGGGGGGAACACATCAGCTGTGTTATGTTTGCAGAGTATAGAACTGTTAGTTATGCGCTCTCTCCCCTTCTCTGGTAGACGAATGTTGTAGAGTGTCTCTATAGGTTTTTAGTGCTTGCGCATTGCCGCTTAACCCCACCATATTGCCTATGACGTCCTCTTGCGTCCTCTAACTCCCCTGCGTGCCTCAAGTACAAAGGACGACTGGTTGACGAATGCTTATACGTCTTGAAGTCTTGTTAAGTACGAACCCTTACTTATTGCTGCTTCTACGGGACATAACCTGGCAGGTATGAAGATTTGTTCGATGAAGACGACGTTAGCAAGGTTACCCTTCCGGCTTGGCCTGGGCAGGGTTATGGACATCGCTGGTTATCTTCAGGACTCTTAGTCCAATTTATATCTTGTCCGTACTCGGACGTATTTGATCTTCTGTATGATTCAGATCTTGTATATTTGTATCTTGACTCGTTGGAGTTGTTGTTGTAATATATGTTTCTTGTGGGCTCTATTGTAATCCTGTTGTAATGTTACCGCTCATGTTAATTCCTCTGGCATCACGTGTGTGATTCTTCGCGCACGTCGTGTCGGAGGGCGTCTCTGAATCGATATCGTGCGGATTTCGGCGGGATCGCTGGAATCCTCATGGTATCGGTTCCGGGGCGTCACAGAAGAGAAGTGGTTTTGGGTTTCAAACATTGACATTTCAAAAACCCTCCCAAAAGCTTCATTTTGAAGTGACTAAGAAGGATACAAGATTACCTTTTCATTCTCATGTGTTAAACTTGTTTAAATCTTGGTCAAACCTAGCTAGGATTTGACCAAGAGATTCAAATGGGCATAAAAATTCAAAAAAATATGAAAAACCAAAGCGCATGGTCATCTTATGTCATATAGTAAGGCATTCAAGTTGATAAACAAGGTCTAGACATATTTAAACCAGACAAATCATGTATCTACCCCCTAACCATAAACTTTGTCTTGTAAAGTCAAGCATGAAGAGAAGTTGTTTTGGGTTTCAAACATGGAAATTTCAAAAACCTCCCTAGAGTGACTAAGAAGAATCCAGGCTTACCCTTTTCATTTTCATGTTTAAACTTGTTCAAATCTTGGTCAAACTTAGGATTTGACCAAGATTCAAATGGGCGTAAAAATACTTAGAAAAATCATGTACGTATCTACCCCTAACCCTAAACTCTATCTTACGAAGTCAAGCATGAAGAGAAGTGGTTTTGGGTTTCAAACATGGAAATTTCAAAAACCTCCGAAAAGCTTCATTTTAGAGTGACTAAGAAGGATCCAGGCTTACCTTTTCATTTTCATGTTTTAAACTTGTTCAAATCTTGGTCAAACTTAGGATTTTACCAAGATTCAAATGGGCATAAAAATACTTAGAAAATCATGTACGTATCTACCCCTAACCCTAAACTCTATCTTACGAAGTCAAGCATGAAGAGAAGTGGTTTTGGGTTTCAAACATGGAAATTTCAAAAACCTCCCAAAAGCTTCATTTTAGAGTGACTAAGAAGGATCCGGGCCGGGCTTACCTTTTATTTTCATGTTTTAAACTTGTTTAAATCTTGGTTAAACCTAGGATTTGAGCAAGATCAAATGGGCATAAAAATTCAGAAAAAATCAAAAAATGAAAAACAAAGCACATAGTATTCTTATGTCATATAGTAAGCATTCAAGTTGATAAACAAGGTCTAAACATATTCAAACCAGACAAATCATGTATCTACCCCTAACCCTAAATTCTATCTTACGAAGTCAAGCATGAAGAGAAGTGGTTTGGGGTTTCAAACATGGAAATTTCAAAAACCTCCCAAAAGCTTCATTTTAGAGTGACTAAGAAGGATCCATGCTTTACCTTTTATTTTTATGTTTTAAACATGTTCAAATCTTGGTCAAACCGTACCTAGGATTTGACCAAGATTCAAATGGGCATAAAAATTCAAAAAAAAAAATGAAAAACCAAAGCACATAGCCTTCTTATGTCATATGGGATTTGACCAAGATTCAAATGGGCATAAAAATTAAAAAAAAAATGAAAACCAAAGCACATAGTATTCTTATGTCATATAGTAAGCATTCAAGTTGATAAACAAGGTCTAAACATATTCAAACCAGACAAATCATGTATCTGCCCCTAACCCTAAACTCTGTCTTATGAAGACAAGCAAGCATGAAGAGAAGTGGTTTTGGGTTTCAAACATGGAAATTTCAAAAACCTCCCAAAAGCTTCTCATTTTAGAGTGACTAAGAAGGATCCAGGCTTACCTTTTCATTTTCATGTTTTAAACTTGTTCAAATCTTGGTCAAACTTAGGATTTGACCAAGATTCAAATGGGCATAAAAATTGGGAGGAAGGGTACATGAATTACAATTCAAAGAAACAAGGTAACTTAAATACTTGGATGCCCCAAAGATGTGTGGAAGCCCAAAACAATGGCAAAACATGTGCGCACGCTGCATCCAATTCAAGTAGAACACATAGTAGGCACCGATAGTTTGACCTAAATTTGAAATCAAAGAGAAGGTGGTTAGAAAAAATCGAAATTGGCAAAGCAAAGCATGAAATCATAAATTTGTGATGCACTATAGCTATGAAAAGTATCAAACAATGCATACCAAAATGATTTTTTAAAGGAATACTAGTTCCACTTATTTAATTTTATATTAGTAGCCCAAAATCGAACCAGTAGTTGGATATTTTTGAACTTGATCTGTAGTAGTGGGCAAAACCCTAGTTTAACCTATTTAATCATATATTCGTAGGTCGATTTTTCTACGTAGTACATTTTTATTATTACTATGCAGCACATGTGGGTTTGCCCGTCGAGTGAAACTCGGAGGAAGAGGGATCACTCGGAAGGAGAGAAGAAGGGAGAGCATTATGGTGTCTCTCCTTTTTCGGGTGATGATGTTGACTGCTGTGCAGGTTTGTCAGTGAGCAGGAGGTGCGAGCGGGCGAGCGAGCGAGTCGAGCGAGGCCGAGAATGAGAGAGATTTTTTTTGTGAGAGGGACAACCGAAGGATCCTGAAGGACCCCGAGACTTCCAAAGTTCCAATACGCATCCTGATGCGTCTTCTTTTGACAAAGAATATGGCTTGGAGTTTGCGTACCTACCGCACTTGACTTGTGATCACTAAAGTGTGGGACCTCACGTATGGGCACCACACGTAAGTGACAGACCTGTTGGTGTGAAAACTCGGTTGATTATTATACTACTTTAGTAAAAAGTTTCCTATGGATTCAAGGGTACGAAAGCCAAGTTAACTCATTTACATGACATTATTTTTTCCATGAAGCCAAGTTAACTCATCTATCAATTGGTACATTTTGGAGTGACTAAGAAGGATCCATGCTTAGTTTTTCATTTTCATGTTTTAAACATGTTTAAATCGTGGTCAAACCTATAATTTGACCAAGATTCAAATGGGCATAAAAATTCAAAAAAAAAAACCAAAGCATGTCGTCTTCTTATGTCATATAGTAAGCATTCAAGGTGATAAACAAGGTCTGACATATTCAAACCACAAAAATCATGTATGTACCCACTAACCCTAAACTCTGTCTTATGAAGTCAAGCACGAAGAGAAGTGGTTTTGGGTTTCAAACATGGACATTTCAAAAACCCTCCCAAAAGCTTCATTGTGGTGTGACTAAGAAGGATACATGCTTACATTTTCATTTTCATGGGTTAAACTTGTTTATATCTTGGTCAAACCTAGTTAGGATTTGACCAAGAGATTCAAATGGGCATAAAAATAAAAATAAACAAAAAATGAAAAACCAAAGCGCATGGTCATCTTATGTCATATAGTAAGGCATTCAAGTTGATAAACAAAGTTCTAGACATATTTAAACCAAACAAATCATGTATCTACCCCCTAACCCTAAACTTTGTGTTGTAAAGTCAAGCATGCAGAGAAGTGGTTTTGGGTTTCAAACATGGAAATTTCAAGAACCCCCCAAAAGCTTCCTTTTAGAGTGACTAAGAAGGATCCAGTCTGGGCTTACCTTTTATTTTCATGTTTTAAACTTGTTCAAATCTCGGTCAAACCTAGGATTTTACCAAGATTCAAATGGGCATAAAAATACTTAAAATATTCATGTACGCGTATTGATGCGTGCAGTTACACACGTCCGTTGGGAACCCCAAGAGGAAGGTGTGATGCGTACAGTAGCAAGTTTTCCCTCAGTAAGAAACAAAGGTTATCGAACCAGTAGGAGTCAAGGAGCACGTGAAGGTTGTTGGTGAAGGAGTGTAGTGCAGCGCAACACCAGGGATTCCGGCGCCAACGTGGAACCTGCACAACACAATCAAAGTACTTTGCCCCAACGTAACAGTGAGGTTGTCAATCTCACCGGCTTGCTGTAAACAAAGGATTAACCGTATAGTGTGGAAGATGATGTTTGTTTGCGAAGAACAGTAGAGAACAAGTATTGCAGTAGAATGTATTTCAGATGTAAAGAATGGACCGGGGTCCACAGTTCACTAGTGGTGTCTCTCCGATAAGATAACTAGCATGTTGGGTGAACAAATTACAGTTGGGCAATTGACAAATAGAGATTCACATACATATATCATGATAATTACTATGAGATTTAATCAGGGCATTACGACAAAGTACATAGACCGCTATCCAGCATGCATCTATGCCTAAATAGTCCACCTTCGGGTTAGCATCCGCACCCCCTCCAGTATTAAGTTGCAAACAACGGACAATTGCATTAAGTATGGTGCGTAATGTAATCAACACAAATATCCTTAGACAAAGCATCGATGTTTTATCCCTAGTGGCAACAACACATCCACAACCTTAGAACTTTACGTCACTCGTCCCAGATTCAATGGAGGCATGAACCCACTATTGAGCATAAATACTCCCTCTTGGAGTTACAAGTATCAACTTGGCCAGAGCCTCGACTAGCAACGGAGAGCATGCAAGAACATAAACAACACATATATGATAGATTGATAATCAACTTGACATAGTATTCAATATTCATCGGATCCCAACAAACACAACATGTAGCATTACAAATAGACGATCTTGATCATGATAGGCAGCTCACAAGATCTAACATGATAGCACAATGAGGAGAAGACATCCATCTAGCTACTGCTATGGACCCATAGTCCAAGGGTGAACTACTCACACATCAATCCGGAGGCGATCATGGTGATGAAGAGTCCTCCGGGAGATGATTCCCTCTCCGGCAGGGTGCCGGAGGCGATCTCCTGAATCCCCCGAGATGGGATTGGCGGCGGCGGCGTCTCTGGAAGTATTTCCGTATCGTGGCTCTCGGTACAGAGGGTTTCGCGACGAAGGCTTTAAGTAGGCGGAAGGGCAGCGTTGGAGGGCTGACGAGGGGCCCACCCCATAGGGCGGCGCGGGCCCCCCTTAGGCCGCGCGGCCCTATGGTGGCGGCGCCTCGTCACCCCACTTCGTAACCCTTTCGGTCTTCTGGAAGCTTCGTGGAAAAATAAGACCCTGGGCGTTGATTTCGTCCAATTCCGAGAATATTTCCTTTGTAGGATTTCTGAAACCAAAAACAGCAGAAAACAGACAAGCGGCTCTTCGGCATCTCGTCAATAGGTTAGTGCCGGAAAATGCATAATAATGACATAAAGTGTGTATAAAACATGTGAGTATCATCATAAAAGTAGGATGGAACATAAGAAATTATAGATACGTTTGAGACGTATCAAGCATCCCCAAGCTTAGTTCCTACTCGCCCTCGAGTAGGTAAACGATAACAATGATAATTTCTGAAGTGACATGCTATCATAATCTTGATCAATATTATTGTAAAGCATATGAAGTGAATGAAGTGATTCGAAGCAATGGTAAAGATGATGATTAAACAACTGAATCATATAGCAAAGACTTTTCATGAATAGTACTTTCAAGACAAGCATCAATAAGACTTGCATAGGAGTTAACTCATAAGGCAATAAATTCTTAGTAGAGAGTTTTGAAACAACACAAAGGAAGATATAAGTTTCAGCGGTTGCTTTCAACTTCAACATGTATATCTCATGGATAATTGTCAACACAAAGTAATATGATGAATGCAAATAAGCAAGTATGTAGGAATCAATGCACACAGTTGACACAAGTGTTTGTTTCTAAGATAGAAGGAAGTAGGTAGACTGACTCAACATAAAGTAAAAGAATGGCCCTTCGCAGAGGGAAGCAGGGATTAAATCATGTGCTAGAGCTTTTCAAGTTTGAAATCATATAGAGAGCATAAAAGTAAAGTTTTGAGAGGTGTTTGTTGTTGTCAACGAATGGTACTGGGTGATACGTCTCCGACGTATCGATAATTTCTTATGTTCCATGCCACATTATTGATGATATCTACATGTTTTATGCATACTTTATGTCATATTTATGCATTTTCCGGCACTAACCTATTAACGAGATGTCGAAGAGCCGATTCTTTGTTTCTCGCTGTTTTTGGTTTCAGAAATCCTAGTAAGGAAATATTCTCGGAATTGGACGAAATCAACGCCCAGGGGCCTATTTTTCCACGAAGCTTCCAGAAGACCGGAGGACTTACGAAGTGGGGCCACGAGGCGCCGCCACACTAGGGCGGTGCGACCCAAGCCTTGGCTGCGCCGGCCTGGTGTGTGGGGCCCCCGTGACGCCCTTTGACCTGCCCTTCCGCCTACTTAAAGCCTCTGTCGCGAAACCCCCAGTACCGAGAGCCACGATACGGAAAACCTTCTAGAGACGCCGCCGCCGCCAATCCCATCTCGGGGGATTCAGGAGATCGCCTCCGGCACCCTGCCGGAGAGGGGAATCGTCTCCGGGAGGACTCTTCACCGCCATGGTCGCCTCCGGAGTGATGAGTGAGTAGTTCACCCCTGGACTATGGGTCCATAGAAGTAGCTAGATGGTCGTCTTCTCCTTATGTGCTTCATTGTTGGATCTTGTGAGCTGCCTAACATGATCAAGATCATCTATCTGTAATGCTATATGTTGTGTTTGTCGGGATCCGATGGATAGAAAATACTATGTTATGTTGATTATCAATCTATTACCTATGTGTTGTTTATGATCTTGCATGCTCTCCGTTATTAGTAGAGGCTCTGGCCAAGTTTTTACTCTTAACTCCAAGAGGGAGTATTTATGCTCGATAGTGGGTTCATGCCTCCATTAAATGCGGGACGATGACGAGAAAGTTCTAAGGTTGTGGATGTGTTGTTGCCGCTAGGGATAAAACATTGATGCTATGTCCGAGGATGTAGTTATTGATTACATTACGCACCATACTTAATGCAATTGTCCGTTGTTTGCAACTTAATACTTGGAAGGGGTTCGGATGATAACCTGAAGGTGGACTTTTTAGGCATAGATGCATGCTTGGATAGCGGTCTATGTACTTTGTCGTAATGCCCAATTAAATCTCACAATACTTATCATATCATGTATGTGCATTGTCATGCCCTCTCTATTTGTCAATTGCCCGACTGTAATTTGTTCACCCAACATGCTATTTATCTTATGGGAGAGACACCTCTAGTGAACTGTGGACCCCGGTCCTATTCTTTACATCGAATACAATCTACTGCAATATTTGTTCTTTACTATTTTCTGCAAACAATCATCATCCACACTATACATCTAATCCTTTGTTACAGCAAGCCGGTGAGATTGACAACCTCACTGTTTCGTTGGGGCAAAGTACTTTGGTTGTGTTGTGCGGGTTCCACGTTGGCGCCGGAATCCCTGGTGTTGCGCCGCACTACATTCCGCCGCCATCAACCTTCAACGTGCTTCTTGGCTCCTCCTGGTTCGATAAACCTTGGTTTCTTTCTGAGGGAATACTTGCTACTGTCTGCATCACACCTTCCTCTTGGGGTTCCCAACGGACGTGTTAATTGCACGCATCAAGCACATTTTCCGGCGCCGTTGCCGGGGAGATCAAGACACGCTGCAAGGGGAGTCTCCACAATCCAATCTCTTTACTTTGTTTTTGTCTTGCTTTACTTTATTTACTACTTTGTTTGCTGCATTATATCAAAACACAAAAAAATTAGTTGCTAGCTTTACTTTATTTACTGTCTTGCTCTCTATATCAAAAACACAAAAAAATTAGTTACTTCCATTTACTTTATCTAGTTTGCTTTATTTACTATTGCTAAAATGAATACCCCTGAAAACACTAAGTTGTGTGACTTCACAAACACTAATAATAATGATTTCCTATGCACACCTATTGCTCCATCTGCTACTACAGCAGAATTCTTTGAAATTAAACCTGCTTTACTGAATCTTGTCATGAGAGAGCAATTTTACGGTGTTAGTTACGATGATGCTGCTGCCCATCTTAATAATTTTGTTGAATTATGTGAAATGCAAAAGTATAAGGATGTAGATGGTGACATTATAAAATTAAAATTGTTTCCTTTCTCATTAAGAGGAAGAGCTAAAGATTGGTTGCTATCTTTGCCTAAAAATAGTATTGATTCATGGACTAAATGTAAGGATTCTTTTATTGGTAGATATTATTCTCCCGCTAAAATTATATCTTTGAGAAGTAGCATAATGAATTTTAAACAATTAGATAATGAAGATGTTGCTCAAGCATGGGAGAGAATGAAATCTTTGGTAAAGAATTGCCCAACCCATGGACTGACTACTTGGATGATCATCCAAACCTTTTATGCAGGACTGAACTTTTCTTCGCGGGACCTATTGGATTCAGCTGCTGGAGGTACCTTTATGTCCTCACTCTTGGTGAAGCAACAAAGCTTCTTGATAATATGATGATTAATTACTCTGAATGGCACACGGAAAGAGCTCCACAAGGTAAGAAGGTAAATTCGTCGAGGAAACCTCTTCCTTGAGTGATAAGATTGATGCTATTATGTCTATGCTTGTGAATGATAGGACTAATATTGATCCTAATAATGTTCCATTAGCTTCATTGGTTGCTCAAGAAGAACATGTTGATGTGAACTTCATTAAAAATAATAATTTCAACAACAATGCTTATCGGAACAATTCTAGTAATAACTATAGGCCATATCCTTATAATAATGGTAACGGTTATGGTAATTCTTATGGGAATTCTTACAACAATAATAGGAACACACCCCCTGGACTTGAAGCTATGCTTAAAGAATTTATTAGTACACAAACTGCTTTTAACAAATCTGTTGAGGAAAAGCTCAATAAAATTGATATTCTTGCTTCTAAGGTTGATAGTCTTGCCTCTGATGTTGATCTTTTGAAATTGAAAGTTATGCCTAATAAGGATATTGAAAATAAAATTGCTACTACAGCAAATGCCATCCAAGTTAGAATTAATGAGAATATAAGATTAATGGCTGAATTGCGTGCTAGGTGGGATAGAGAAGAAAATGAAAAACTAGCTAAAGAGAATAATGTAGCTAAAGTTTGGACTATTACCACCACTAGTATGTTAATGCTCCACATGTTGCTGCACCTCCTACTAATAATGGTGAAAGAATTGGTGTTGGCAATGTTTCTACTTCTAATGCAAAGCCTGCAAAACTGCACGGAAGCTGCTAAAGCTGCTGAAGCTGCTCTGTGATAAAGCCGATGAATTTTTTTCCAACATTGGGGATGATGATCCCATTGCTGTAGATCATAATGGTTTAGATTTTGATGATTGCCACATCTCTGAAGTTATAAAGTTCTTACAAAAACTTGCTAAGAGTCCCAGTGCTAGTGCTATAAATTTGGCCTTTACAAAACATATTACAAATGCTCTCATAAAAGCTAGAGAGGAGAAACTAAAACTTGAAACCTCTATTACTAGAAAGTTAGAAGATGGTTGGGAGCCCATAATTAAGATGAAGGTCAATAACTTTGATTGTAATGCTTTATGTGATCTTGGTGCAAGTATTTCTGTTATGCCTAAGAACATTTATGATATGCTTGACTTGCCACCATTGAAAAATTGTTATTTGGATGTTAATCTCACTGATAATGCTAAAAAGAAACCATTGGGGAGAATTGATAATGTTCGCATTATGGTTAACAATAACCTTGTCCCCGTTGATTTTGTTGTGTTGGATATTGAATGCAATGCATCTTGTCCCATTATATTGGGAAGACCTTTTCTTCGAACTGTTGGAGCTATCATTGATATGAAGGAAGGTAATATTAAATATCAATTTCCTCTCAAGAAAGGTATGGAACACTTCACTAGAAATAGAATGAAGTTACCTTTTGATTCTATTATTAGAACAAATTATGATGTTGATGCTTCATCTCTTGATAATACTTGATATACACTTTCAGCGCCTAGCTGAAAGGCGTTAAAGAAAAGCGCTTATGGGAGACAACCCATTATTTTACTTCTGCACTTTATTTTATATTTGAGTCTTGGAAGTTGTTTAATACTGTAACAACCTCTCCTTATCTTAGTTTTGTGCATTGTTGTGCCAAGTAAAGTCTTTGATAGTAAGGTTCATACTAGATTTGGATTACTGCGCAGAAACAGATTTCTTTGCTGTCACGAATCTGGGCCTAATTATCTGTAGGTAACTCAGAAAATTATGCCAATTTACGTGAGTGATCCTCAGATATGTACGCAACTTTCATTCAATTTGGGAATTTTCATTTTAGCAAGTCTGGTGCCACTTTAAAATTCGTCTTTACGAACTGTTCTGTTTTGACAGATTCTGCCTTTTATTTCGCATTGCCTCTTTTGCTATGTTGGATGAATTTCTTTGATCCATTAATGTCCAGTAGCTTTGTGCAATGTCCGGAAGTGTTAAGAATGATTATGTCACCTCTGAACATGTAAATTTTTATTGTGCACTAACCCTCTAATGAGTTGTTTTGAGTTTGGTGTGGAGGAAGTTTTCAAGGATCAAGAGAGGGAAATGATGCAATATGATCAAGAAGAGTGAAAGCTCTAAGCTTGGGGATGCCCCGGTGGTTCACCCCTGCAGATTTTAAGAAGACTCAAGCGTCTAAGCTTGGGGATGCCCAAGGCATCCCCTTCTTCATCGACAACATTATCAGGTTCCTCCCCTGAAACTATACTTTTATGAGAGTGGATTTGTTACCACCGGGTGGCACTGCCCTCCCGGTAGCTGCCGTCGGATGACTGGCCTGAGATTCGGTCTAAGGTACTGAGGCTTGCAGATCGTGATTCCTAAACTAGCTTGAACCCTAATTAGATGCATTCATTGGCAGGGAGTGCAGCAGGGGTGCAGCGATGTACCCGCCTCATGTCAGCTCATGCGCGTGGCGAGTGTAGTCGAGTACAGTGCCCAGTTTTGGATCCTTGTGTTTTACTCGCATGCGTGCGCAGGCCCAAATAGGCTCCGACGCGATGATTCGAACGCTGAATCTGTTTCAGCCTGTATGCGTGCACTGACCACACTTGGGGATAGTTTTCACATGCCAACCTAAAAAGCTAGCTATCACTCTAAATTTATTGGTGTAGACTGCTCAGCTAGAGGAGAAATAAAGTGAAGGCCACTGCGTGCGAATTAATGTCACAGGCTATGCAACTGTTGCCTTTTTGTTGCTGTCTGGCTCCATGAGGCATAGCGTGCACGTGTACGGAAAGCCATGCCCACTCTGCAAAGAAATGTGGATGTGTGTGCCGCTCTGGTGCCGCGGCAGGCTAATGGTCGCAAACGATGGCTTCTATCTCTACTTCGCCTGCATCCACCTCCTGCGCGCGGGGTGTTGATTGACTGAGTAAGTGTTGCTGCCGAGCTAATCAAACCGCCAGTAAGAACAAGTGCAGCACAACAAGTTAACCAGACGATGTGTTCGGACACTGTTACGTGCTTGCTCCACCAACTTTGCCTAGTTGGACCACGCTCTGCATATCCCCCCTTCTTCGTGACACTTTACAGACTCTGACGCAACGCAGCGTGCGCTCCGCTGTGTCCCGGCAGGTGATTTGCAGTGTACGTGCTAATTAGTGCATGAGCTAATCCAATCGCGTGCATGCAACACGAATCACAACGCATGAGTGGATGGCATCGGCTGGGGAGGTAGTGCCACCGGGTGGCAACACCTTATTTCCGTATTTTTATTCCATCACATCTTATGTGCTTTGCTTGGAGCGTCGGTTTGTTTTTGTTTTTGTTTTTGTTTGAATAAAATGGATCCTAGCATTCATTGTGTGGGAGAGAGACACGCTCCGCTGTTGCATATGGACAAATATGTCCTTAGGCTTTACTCATAGTATTCATGGCGAAGGTTGAATCTTCTTCGTTAAATTGTTATATGGTTGGAATCGGGAAATGCTACATGTAGTAATTCTAAAATGTCTTTAATAATTGGATACTTGGCAATTGTTGTGCTCATGTTTAAGCTCTTGCATCATATACTTTGCACCCATTAATGAAGAAATACATAGAGCTTGCTAAAATTTGGTTCGCATATTTGGTCTCTCTAAAGTCTAGATAATTTCTAGTATTGAGTTTTGAACAACAAGGAAGACGGTGTAGAGTCTTATAATGTTTACAATATGTCTTTTATGTGAGTTTTGCTGCACCGGTTCATCCTTGTGTTTGTTTCAAATAACCTTGCTAGCCTAAACCTTTTATCGAGAGGGAATACTTCTCATGCATCCAAAATCCTTGAGCCAACCACTATGCCATTTGTGTCCACCATACCTACCTACTACATGGTATTTCTCCGCCATTCCAAAGTAAATTGCTTGAGTGCTACCTTTAAATTTCCATCATTCACCTTTGCAATATATAGCTCATGGGACAAAATAGCTTAAAAACTATTGTGGTATTGAATATGTACTTATGCACTTTATCTCTTATTAAGTTGCTTGTTGTGCGATAACCATGTTTTCTGGGGACGCCATCAACTACTCTTTGTTGAATATCATGTGAGTTGCTATGCATGTCCGTCTTGTCTGAAGTAAGGGCGGTTTTCACAATCAAATGGTGGAAGTTTCAGTTTGGACATAAAACCTCAATCTCTTATGAGAATATTATCTGTTGTTGAATGCTTAAGCATTAAAAGAGGAGTCCATTATCTGTTGTCTATGTTGTCCCGGTATGGGTGTCTAAGTTGAAGAATGATCAAAAGCGAGAAATCCAATGCGAACTTTCTCCTTAGACCTTTGTACAGGCGGCATAGAGGTACCCCTTTGTGACACTTGGTTGAAACATATGTTATGCAATGATAATCCGTGTTAATCCGAGCTAATTAGGACAAGGTGCGGGCACTACTAGTATACTATGCATGAGGCTTGCAACTTGTAAGATATAATTTACATAACACATATGCTTTATTACTACAGTTGACAAAATTGTTTCTTGTTTTCAAAACCAAAGCTCTAGCACAAATATAGCAATCAATGCTTCCCTCTGCGAAGGGCCTTTCTTTTACTTTTATGTTGAGTCAGTTCACCTATTTCTCTCCACCTCAAGAAGCAAACACTTGTGTGAACTGTGCATTGATTCCTACATACTAGCATATTGCACTTGTTATATTACTTTACATTGAAACTATCCATGAGATATACATGTTATAAGTTGAAAGCAACCGCTGAAACTTAATCTTCCTTTGTGTTGCTTCAATACCTTTACTTTGATTTATTGCTTTATGAGTTAACTCTTATGCAAGACTTATTGATGCTTGTCTTGAAGTACTATTCATGAAAAGTCTTTGCTTTATGATTCATTTGTTTACTCATGTCATTACCATTGTTTTGATCGCTGCATTCATTACATATGCTTACAATAGTATGATCAAGGTTATGATGGTATGTCACTCCAGAAATTATCTTTGTTATCGTTTACCTGCTCGGGACGAGCGAGAACTAAGCTTGGGGATGCTGATACGTCTCCGACGTATCGATAATTTCTTATGTTCCATGCCACATTATTGATGATATCTACATGTTTTATGCATACTTTATGTCATATTTATGCATTTTCCGGCACTAGCCTATTAACGAGATGCCGAAGAGCCAGTTGCTGTTTTCTGTTGTTTTTGGTTTCAGAAATCCTAGTAAGGAAATATTCTCGGAATTGGACGAAATCAACGCCCAGGGGCCTATTTTTCCACGAAGCTTCCAGAAGAATGGAGGACTTACGAAGTGGGGCCACGAGGCGCCGCCACACTAGGGCGGCGCGGCCCAAGCCTTGGCCGCGCCGGCCTGGTGTGTGGGGCCCTCGTGACGCCCTTTGACCCGCCCTTCCGCCTACTTAAAGCCTATGTCGCAAAACCCCCAGTACCGAGAGCCACGATACGGAAAACCTTCCAGAGATGCCGCCGCCGCCAATCCCATCTCGGGGGATTCAGGAGATCGCCTCCGGCACCCTGCCGGAGAGGGGAATTATCTCCCGGAGGACTCTTCACCGCCATGGTCGCCTCCGGAGTGATGAGTGAGTAGTTCACCCCTGGACTATGGGTCCATAGCAGTAGCTAGATGGTCGTCCTCTCCTTATGTGCTTCATTGTTGGATCTTGTGAGCTGCCTAACATGATCAAGATCATCTATCTGTAATGCTATATGTTGTGTTTGTCGGGATCCGATGGATAGAGAATACTATGTTATGTTGATTATCAATCTATTACCTATGTGTTGTTTATGATCTTGCATGCTCTCCGTTATTAGTAGAGGCTCGGCCAAGTTTTTACTCTTAACTCCAAGAGGGAGTATTTATGCTCGATAGTGGGTTCATGCCTCCATTAAATCTGGGACGAGTGACAGAAAGTTCTAAGGTTGTGGATGTGCTGTTGCCACTAGGGATAAAACATTGATGCTATATCCGAGGATGTAGTTATTGATTACATTACGCACCATATTTAATGCAATTGTCTGTTGTTTGCAACTTAATACTGGAAGGGGTTCGGATGATAACCTGAAGGTGGACTTTTTAGGCATAGATGCATGCTGGATAGCGGTCTATGTACTTTGTCGTAATGCCCAATTAAATCTCACAATACTTATCATATCATGTATGTGCATTGTCATGCCCTCTCTATTTGTCAATTGCCCGACTGTAATTTGTTCACCCAACATGCTATTTATCTTATGGGAGAGACACCTCTAGTGAACTGTGGACCCCGGTCCTATTCTTTACATCGAATACAATCTACTGCAATATTTGTTCTTTACTATTTTCTGCAAACAATCATCATCCACACTATACATCTAATCCTTTGTTACAGCAAGCCGGTGAGATTGACAACCTCATTGTTTCGTTGGGGCAAAGTACTTTGGTTGTGTTGTGTAGGTTCCACGTTAGCGCCGGAATCCCTGGTGTTGCGCCGCACTACATCCCGCCGCCATCAACCTTCAACGTGCTTCTTGGCTCCTCCTGGTTCGATAAACCTTGGTTTCTTTCTGAGGGAATACTTGCTACTGTCTGCATCACACCTTCCTCTTGGGGTTCCCAACGGACGTGTTAATTGCACGCATCATTGGGTACTCTAACTACCTTATCAACCAGACTTTCAAGAGCGGCTCCCATGAAGGACGTTATTTCTACCACCAAGGTAGATCATCCCTCTTCTCTTTTGTTTACACATGCATTTTATTATTTATGGATGACACTCCTCCCCACCTTTTCTTTCTCAAGCCATGGCTAACCGAATCCTCGGGTGCCTTCCAACAATCTCATACCATGGAGGAGTGTCTATTTTTATTATTTTTTTTCTTTTTGCAAAATTAAGTTGCTCACTGATTGATCAGGGCAAAGCATGTGAAGAGAATTATTAATGCAAGTTAATTAATTGGGGCTGGGAACCCCATTGCCAGCTCTTTTTGCAAAATTATAGGATAAGCGGATGAGCCACTAGTCCATTGTGAAAGTCTGTCCGAAGTAAATGACAAGATCGAAAGATAAAACACCACATACTTCCTCATGAGCTATGAAACATTGACAAAAATAAGAGATAATAACTTTTGAATTGTTTAAAGGTAGCACATGAAGTATTTACTAGGAATGGCAGAGAAATACCATGTAGTAGGTAGGTATGGTGGACACAAATGGCATAGGTTTTGGCTCAAGGATTTGGATGCACGAGAAGTATTCCCTCTCAGTACAAGGCTTTCGCTAGCAAGGTTGTTTGAAGCAAACACAAGTATGAACGGTACAGCAAAACTTACATAAGAACATATTGCAAGCATTATAAGACTCTACACTGTCTTCCTTGTTGTTCAAACACCTTAACCAGAAAATATCTAGACCTTAGAGAGACCAATCATGCAAACCAAATTTCAACAAGCTCTATGTAGTTCTTCATTAATAGGGGCAAAGTACATGATGCAAGAGCTTAAACATGATCTATATGAGCACAACAATTGCCAAGTATCAAATTATTCAAGACATTATACCAATTACCACATGAAGCATTTTCCGTTTCCAACCATATAACAATGAACGAAGCAGTTTCAACCTTCGCCATGAATATTAAAAGTAGCACTAAGAACACATGTGTTCATATGCAACAGCGGAGCGTGTCTCTCTCCCATACAAAGAATGCTAGGATCCAATTTTATTCAAACAAAACAAAAATAAAAGCAAACAGACGCTCCAAGTAAAGCACATCAGATGTGACTGAATAAAAATATAGTTTCACTAGAGGTGACCTGATAAGTTGTCGATGAAGAAGGGGATGCCTTGGGCATCCCCAAGCTTAGACGCTTGAGTCTTCTTGAAATATGCCGGGATGAACCACGGGGGGATCCCCAAGCTTAGACTTTTCACTCTTCTTGATCATATTGTATCATCCTCCTCTCTTGATCCTTGAAAACTTCCTCCACACCAAACTCAAAACAAACTCATTAGAGGGTTAGTGCATAATCAAAAATTCACATATTCAGAGGTGACATAATCATTCTTAACACTTCTGGACATTGCACAAAGCTACTGAAAGTTAATGGAACAAAGAAATCCATCAAACATAGCAAAACGAGGCAATGCGAAATAAAAGGCAGAATCTGTCAAAACAGAACAGTCCGTAAAGACGAATTTTTCTGGGGCACTTAACTTGCTCAGATGAAAAAGCTCAAATTGAATGAAAGTTGCGTACATATGTGCGGATCACGCACGTAAATTGGCAGATTTTTCTGAGTTACCTACAGACGGGGCTGCTCAATTTCGTGACAGTAAGAAATCTGTTTCTGCGCAGTAATCCAAATCTAGTATCAACCCTACTATCAAAGACTTTACTTGGCACAAGAATGCAATAAAATAAAGATAAGGAGAGGTTGCTACAGTAGTAACAACTTCCAAGACACAACAAAACAGTAGCAAAATAAATAAAAAACAACATGGGTTATCTCCCAAGAAGTGCTTACTTTATAGCCATTAAGATGGGCTCAGTAATTTTAATGATGCTCTCGCAAGAAATAAGAGTTGAAGCGAAAGAGAACATCAAAAGCAAATAAGAAACACTTTTAAGTCTAACCCACTTCCTATGAAAAGGAATCTTGTAAATAAACAAGTCATTTAAGCATAATGCAATAAGCATAGGAAAACAAGACAAGCGCAACTTCAAGCTTTTAAGCAAAAAGAGAGGTGTTTTAGTAACATGAAAATCCCTACAACCATATTATCCTCTCTCATAAAGATTTTCAGTAGCATCATGAACAAACTCAACAATATAACTATCACATGAAACATTCCTATCATGAGCTACATGCATAAAATTATTACACTCCATATAAGCATAGTCATTACTATTAATTGTAGTGGGAGCAAATTCAATAAGATAACTATCATTATTATTCTCATCACCATAATCATCATATATAGGAGGCATATTGTAATCATACTTAATTTTCTCCTCAATGCTTAGGGGACTAAAAATATCATGCTCCTCAAAATCAGCTTCCCCAAGCTTAGAATTTTCCATAGCATTAGCAAAAATGGTGTTCAAAGCATTCATACTAATAACATTGCCATTAGGATGCATATAAAGTTCCATAGGTTTTTTAATTTTCTCTTCAAACACCTCATGTCCTAACTCAAGATAAATACTATAAAGATCTCTAATATTTTTGTTGTTTTTCATTAAGCCTAACTAGTGAAATCACACAACTTAGTGTTCTCAGGAGTATTCATTTTAACAATAATAAAACAAACCGAATTAAATAAAGTAACTAATTTTTTTGTGTTTTTGATATAAGAAAGCAAACAAGACATAAAATAAAATAAAGCAACTAATTTTTTTTGTGTTTTTGATATAAGAAAGCAAGCAAAGCAGAAAATAAAATAAAGTAAAGCAAGACAATAACAAAGTAAAGAGATTGGATGTGAGAGACTCCCCTTGCAGCGTGTCTTGATCTCCCCGGCAACGGCGCCAGAAAAAGAGCTTGATGCGTGCAGTTACACACGTCCGTTGGGAACCCCAAGAGGAAGGTGTGATGCGTACAGTAGCAAGTTTTCACTCAGTAAGAAACCAAGGTTATCGAACCAGTAGGAGTCAAGGAGCACGTGAAGGTTGTTGGTGAAGGAGTGTAGTGCGGCGCAACACAAGGGATTCCGGCGCCAACGTGGAACCTTCACAACACAATCAAAGTACTTTGCCCCAACGTAACAGTGAGGTTGTCAATCTCACCGGCTTGCTGTAAACAAAGGATTAACCGTATAGTGTGGAAGATGATGTTTGTTTGCGAAGAACAGTAGAGAACAAGTATTGCAGTAGAATGTATTTCAGATGTAAAGAATGGACCGGGGTCCACAGTTCACTAGTGGTGTCTCTCCGATAAGATAACTAGCATGTTGGGTGAACAAATTACAGTTGGGCAATTGACAAATAGAGATTCACATACATATATAATGATAATTACTATGAGATTTAATCAGGGCATTACGACAAAGTACATAGACCGCTATCCAGCATGCATCTATGCCTAAATAGTCCACCTTCGGGTTAGCATCCGCACCCCCTCCAGTATTAAGTTGCAAACAACAGACAATTGCATTAAGTATGGTGCGTAATGTAATCAACACAAATATCCTTAGACAAAGCATCGATGTTTTATCCCTAGTGGCAACATCACATCCACAACCTTAGAACTTTCTGTTACTGTCCCAGATTCAATGGAGGCATGCACTACAAGAAAAGTTCTGATAGACAACGTCTTAAAATCGTCCGCTAAGGGGTATTTTTCGTCGCCTATGGGCCTAACCCGACGATATGGGTTCTGTTGTGGAAACTGCGTCAGGCAAAGTCCTACGACGATTTTTTCGGTCCGTCGCGCTTGGGTGCCCTTCCGCCACAGAAAATCGGACCGTTGCCCAAGTGTTTCCGGGAGCCCGTTGACTGCTGACGTCATGCAAACTAACACGTGGCAGTTAACGGCAGTTAACGGCGTTAACCGGCTGAAACCCCGTGGTAGATGGTAGGCCCACACGAGGCATGCCACGTCTTAAGCGGGCCGGCCCATTAAGTTTGCGGGCCGGGCCAGCTGACTTAGTTCGACCGGTCAACTATATAGCTGGGTTGGTCCATTAAGTACGTGGGCCGGGCCTAACCTCTAAGGTTGACTGGTCAAAATTTAAACGGGCCGGCCCACTAAGCATGTGGGCCAGGCCGGATGCACTCGTTTGACCGGTCGAGAGGCAAAAGGGCCGGCCCACAAGGCATGTGGGGCCCACTTTCCTGTTATCGGGCCGGCCCATTTAACATGTGGGGTCCACCTTAAAGCAACTGGGCCGGCCCAAGAAGTTAGTGGGCCGGCCCAATTAGCATATGGGACCCACTTTGTTGTTAAAGGGCCGGCTCATTTAGTATGTGGGGTCCACCATATAGCAAGTGGGTCGGCCCAACAAGATAGTGGGCCGGGCCAAAAACACAGGTGGGTCCCACTTTTCTGTTAAAGGGCTGGCCCATTTAGGGTGTGGGGTCCACCATATAGCAAGTGGGCCGGCCCAATCAGTTAGTGGGCCGGCCCAATTAGCATGTGGGACCCACTTCCCTTTTAAAGGGCCGGCCCAACAACATAGTGGGCCGGGCCAAAAACACAGGTGGGTCCCACTTTCCTGTTAAAGGGCCAGCCCATTTTGTATGTGGGGTCCACCATATAGCAAGTGGGCTGGCCCACCAAGCTAGTGGGCCGGGCCAAACACACAGGTGGGTCCCACATTCCTGTTAATGGGCAGGCCCATTTAGTATGTGGGGTCCATCATATAGCAATTGGCCTGGCCCAACAAGATAGTGGGCCGGCCCAATAATAAATGTGGGGCCCGCCATAAAGCAGTTGGGCTGGCCCAACAAGTTAGTGGGCCGGCCCAATAAGCTTGGGGGGCCCATTTTCAGTCAGGGCCGGCCCAGATGTGGGTGGGGTCCACATTAAAGCAAGTGGACCGGCCCAATTAGACGGTGGGGTCCACCATAAATCAAGTGTGCTGGCCCACTCGTTTAGTTGCCGGCATAATAGGCGCTTTAGGATTTTGCGGGCCGGCACTTATGTGATTTCGCTTAATTGGGCCGTTTAAGGGATGGGAATTTGTGATTTTGATACTGAGAATATTTACGCAGCACATGATTTCTGTCGGATAGCCTCACTTACCACAAGCACCATAGAAAAAATGCGCGAAAGAACTATAAAAACTAACTAAATATTACATCAGCTCCAAGGCTTTGAAAAAATATTACAGAACCCAGAGAAATTGAATGGTAATTGAACCTAGCAATACAATGAAGCCATTCGGCAATCTTTTAAGTTGTCCATGCACCACCTATATCTGAAACAAAGACCTTACAAGTTAAGACATCAACAATGGAAAGGCAAAGACACTACAATATTGTTTGCCAAAGAATTTGGAACTCATCATTTCGTCGTTATAAGAAGATCATTGTAATGCGCACAATAAGCAAACAAAGAGTGCATGCCGCATACCAACAGCCAATATAACAGAGCACGTTAAAATGAAACAGCAGACTTACTACTGTCGAGTCCCATGCAAACCAACATGTTCAGGGAATAACATTTGGCTATAAATTTTGTAACAACGACTGAGCAAGATGAAGTTATGATGGCTACATCTACAGAGCAGGGAATGTAAACCAAAAATAGAAGTTACGATGGCAAAAGCTAAAGAGGAGGGAATGTGAACCAACATGTGCCAAGTGCAATTACTTCAAATTGGCCGTGAACTAAATAATACTCCCGAACTTATAGTGAAGGGGATGCAAATCAAGATGTTTCGGGATATAAACTTGTAATGAGCAACACATAGAGGATAGTTAATGCTGGAGCTTAGGATGGACCAGATACGTAATATAGTGGGATCACCCGTGAACTTGTATAAGAGGGAATGCAAACCAATATGTTCAGCATTCCATATGTGAGCGTCATGCCAAGTCAGAGAAACAAGTCAATGATGCAGCTTTTGAAGAACAAGATGGCACACAAAATTATTGTCTAGTAGTATGAGAAGTTTATTTGTACTACAGGCTAGATAGCAGAGTGATAGCATGCCAAACTAAATACTTACGGTCATAGCTAGATAGCAGAGTGATAGCAGCTTTTGAAGAACAATATTGGCATGAACAAAATAGTAGGAGCCTATAATTTTGGTAACAACGACTGAGCAAGATAGAAGTTATGATGGCTACATCTACAGAGCAGGGAATGCAAACCAAAATGTTCAATCGCTTAAAGTTAGCAATGAACAAGAAAATAGCTAGGTGTTACGGTCATAGCTAGGAATGAAGTAAAAGAGCTTCAGACAAACAAGCATCTGAACCAAGAACATGGCGCTAAAACAAGGGACTTACATTAGGAGAAGCACTCTGTGGGAGTCACAGCAGATCTTCCTGGGGTTGATAGATCCGGTGATGAAGTACACTACATGTGCTACTTGGGGTTGGAGAGACGGCCATTACACTTCATGGTTACTCATCTCATCTGCAAAGATGTAACGGCGCGTCGTTAGCACAAACAGGTTCCCCCAAGATTAAAAAGAACTTGCAGGCAAGCAATAGAAAAGCGACAGTAGAAGAGTTTAGATCATGCAAGGCGCCGGTGAAGTAGATCCGGTTCATGCACAGCGGTGTCGGTGAGCAAGATCCGATGCGGTGGACGACGGATCCGGCGAAACGGCTCCGGCGGGGTGGACGATACCGCAGCTGAAGCGACTGCGGTAGACTGCTGGATGAGCACATAGTTTCGAGGTTCGGCGGGGATGATCCGGTCCGGTTGATGACGGCGTCGATGAAGCGGCTCCGGCAGGCAGACGGATGTCGAGGATCGCGAGGGATCGGGTAGGCCAGGGAAGTCCGGCGGGGATGTTCCGGTGCGGTGGTCGTGGAGGTGGTAGAGAGAGGGACTTGAGAAGTTCCGGTGGGTGATCTCAGAGGAGAGACTGAAGGAAATGTATTTTTTTGGGAGGGTTTCCGGGCTAGGGAGGTGGTGATCGAAAAAATGACGGGCAAACCCCTCACCAACCGACTTTGTTGTCATCTCCACAAGGGTAGAATGGGAATTTGGAAGCGTGTGAAATATTTGTATTTTGTGGGCGGGAAGTTTTGCTGCTATGAGATTTTGAATTTGGCTACCGTCCAAGTATAATGATAAAAAATTGTGACACCGTACTAGTACCTCTGTTCAAGGCCGAGTGCAAAATCAAATCATCATCACGTTGAATATAGGTCACTACCATGATCATGATCTATCTTCTTAATCCCATTCAAAAATGCGTTTGAAATATTTCAGGATTGGTGGGAGATTTTGCCGCCCGACAGAGATTAAATTAAACCACACGTTCGACAATTCAAACTTGAGACCTTGGCTATGATACCATTTAAGTTCGAACTGATTCAAAAAAAGGCTAGGCAATTAATTTATATAACATCCACAGGAACAACTACCAAGTTGATCCCAACCGCAGATAAATGCATCCACCAACAAAAGTCTGAACGGTGCCTTAATCTAAGGAAACATTTCACAAGACCAATGTACTCACTATGTTAGTGTTCATCTCCAATTATCTATGGCATTTTCTTAGTCTTTGGGAGATTATAACGAACTTGATTGGCCTCGTGCAGTAGGGCATCACATGCTTCTAATCTCGATCTCAACATGTCAACTTTTGTTCTTAGCATAGTTGTTGCAACTTGTTCTACTTGGAGTTGTTCCTCCAAACTTGAGCAGAGAAAGGCTGGGACTTGGGCTTCAAAACCCAGCATTTCGCAGGAAAGAGTTTTTGGTGATATCTTTATCTTTCCCGGGTTTTGCCATCTCAAATTTCATATTAGCCAGACAAGTTTTGAGTTGTGTAAAAAGAAAAGTTATTACAGAGAAAAATGCAGATGGTAGATTTAATGTGTACGAACTACTTTTAATCATACAAGTTGACATGCCTGACTATAATAAGGACCATCTATCTTGCTAGCAGGCATAATTATTAATGGGCTACCATGTACGGGAACCGTATCCTCTAACGTGAAGGAGCTAAGTCAGGAAAAATAAAGAAGCAAAGTCAGGCTTCTGTAGCATAAGTACAAGGTTATGCACTGTCTTTAACTAATAAAGGTGATTACTGTAGATGTTTAAAAACTAAACTAAATTTTATTACACCATAATTTTCTCTGCATGTAATTACTTCAAATGCAAGACACAAGTTTGTATTGTGCAAATTAATTTAAATTATTTGGATTTTAGACATATGGTTTGGAGGAAGGAAAGTTAGAGTACCGTAGCTTCTCTAACTTTTCACCTTCAAGTTAGAGGATCCCGTTCCCCATGTACGTAGTCCTTCGAAGAAACAGCCTTTATTGCATTACGAGCAGTAAAACAGTTCACACGTGCGCTCGTATTCAAATTTTCAAGCATGCAGCCGATTTATGGTTTAATTGAAGTACACATCAGGATATTATTTCACACAAAATACAGCAGCCACATGGAACATATCTAATTTTAGTACAACAACAAAATTTGCAATTATTACAGACCACGAAATTTTGAACGAAATTTTGAGCAATAAGTAATTACAACATTGGCATCAGCAGTCCACTTGACTGAACAACAAAATCAAAGTTTATTTAGACACCTTCAATTCCCGGACACATCACAACTGGCTTACCATGACAAGTGCATAGGAGATTCTTTAGAACATTTTCTGTCAAAGTTGCCTATTTTTCAATTCATGTATCTCTTGGCGTGTCTTGGCAATTAATTCATCAGCATCTTTGTTTTCCCGCCCAAATATATCAACTCGCCTCTTGGAGTGCATCCCCAAATCTCTTTGTGCCGGATTAAGTTGACCAATAGATACCATGGGCCTATGCGAGCAATATGCACTCTCACCGCTGCTTTGTGAAACATCAATACTTGAGGCATTGGCCCTTGCTTCTGGCATTGTAGCTTTATTTGAAGCCTGAAATTTAGATAAAACAAGTTACAACATCATATGATGCAATAAAAGACCTCCAATTTCAAGAACATCATTGAGCTGATATAACACAACAAGCAATCCAAAATAGAGCCTCGTACATCTATTTCTTCTGGAATGGTTGGTGTACTGGACTCAGTGGACCAATGAGAGCACGTGCCACTGTCACTGTTGCTCTGTGAAATGACCGCAACACTTGATAAATGGGTTGTCCCTACTGACATTACAGCTTTGTTTGCAGGCTGAAACTAAGACAAAACAAGTTAAAATGCAATACAATACAAGGCAAACAAACAACATTGTTGACATAATTTTGAAAGAACCATGGGCAGATACAACAAAGAAACCAGTTAAGCCACATGCCTCTTAGAACAAACCAAACTAGATCATGGCGATGATGTATACAATGAACCAAGCAACTAGATATCATGTGCCCAATAACGAAGCCGAGTCACCGCACGTAAGAAATCTAGCAAATAGCCAAATACAATCAAAAGATGTGCATGTTGGATTTGATACGATTAGGAAAATAATGTATGATTGATTTAAGCATGACTCGGATAGTGCCTTCGACATCGCGAAGGTCAATGCAACAATTAATTGTATGGCTTGTATGAAGTGCCATAACATTTAAATTAAGCATAACGAGGCATTGCTTAATCCGAGAACCGAGTGCTAGCTCGGTGGCAAGGCTTGCGAGTGCGCAGCCAGCCCACCCGGGTTCGAGTCCCAACAGGACCGAATTAAACGGGTGTTATCTAGCGCGTATAAATTCGCCGCTAGAGAGGTCTCATCATCTATCTCACAACGTATAGACAAGGGAGGGAATCTTCCTACGTTGGTCAACGTTTAGGCAATGCTTAATCTTGAATTCATGATCAAACTCAAACAAAAAAGGGCATATAACAAGTAGCACCATGTGCATCATGTATAATAGATTACTAGAAACTAAATGAAGCAATTGAACATGGAGCGTATTATATAAACAGCCAGATCATTTGAATATGGATATACCACATCATGTCAATGGGACTCAGAAAAACAAAGCTAGACATTTAAACAAGTAATATAACTATTTTTTCACCATGTTTCAAGTAGAATATGAAGCTAGGTTAGGAATAAAGCAATCATGTTTCAAGTAGAATAGGAAGCTAGGTTAGGAATAAAGCAATAAAAAAACACGAAGTGCATCATTTCAGCTAGGATCATTTCTATCAAACTTCATGCACTAGCCATGGAACAACAGGCAAACTCAATGAAGCAACAGGCAAAAAATTAACATAATAGAATTTCAGGACTTGTATTAACATAGCCAAATCATGTAACTTATACCCACGCATGCCGGATGCCGATGGGTCAAAGGCAGTGTGCAATGTTCCATATGGTCATTGTTTATATTTTATTAGATTCCATTAGGCAACTTAGGTAGTGCAACATACAGAAAATGATGCAATTGAACTATGCACAGGAGGTAAATTAACATTCCAAAAAAACAGGGAACTTACGTGAGCTTTTTTTTGAGTCACACGGACCTCATCGGGTACTTGGACGTAAGAACCCGGTGCCTCACTATTTCTCCTCCGCATGAAGGAGAGGCCAATTGTAAACAGAAACAGGTCCAAGATATAGAAGTTTGCATTAAGCAATATACAAAAAACAGCAGGTACTTACATGATTATAGGCGAGCTTTACTCTACGTTTATGAGTGTAAGATGTGCCTGCTGCACGTGTAATAACAACAAACAGTTACGAGTCACGGCTTTGCTATAATTAAATTGACACCAAATAGTAGTAGAAGCATTATGACGTGCATAAACATGTAATACATGATCGCAGTAAGATATCAAACATGATGTAACTAGAGCAGTAGCCTACGGCCAAATAGTGAGAAATTGTAATCGTGTCAATTGTGGACTTGTATAGCCTACCCCAACTTGTTTGGGAATAAAGGCTTTGTTGTTGTTGTTGTTGTTGTTGTTGTTGTTGTTGTTGTTGTTGTTGTCAATCGTGGACATGTAGAGCATTCAACGGCTCATGATTGGTGGCTCATATTTTGTAGAGTTTCAGCGAATGGGTGGGTTAGGTTACTCAGACCACCACACCGTGTATTTATATCATCTGAGTTAGGGTTACAATACTACTGGACATGGGCCTCTATGGGCCTCACACTGGATACAATATTACTACAGCGCTACTACTAAACTCACTCATGGTCCAACACACCCCCTCAAGCTGATCATGGGTAAACAACCATGGCCATCTTGCAACAACAACATGACACATATGACAACTACCAGTAATGAACATTCAGCATAACTCCTAGGATACATGACAGCATTGCACTTTCCATCATCTTGTCATCTCGATTCATCTCTTCATCAGCAGCGAAGATATCCAGCTTCAACCATCTGGGATACGCACAACTCCTAACCATACACGTCCTCAACAACCCCGGCTGCCTCACCACACAAGTTCCGCAGAACCATCCACACTCGCCTCAATGTCCTCAGCCTCTCTTCTCCACTCGCCCGGCCACTGACCTCTTCCGTCTCTCCCACAAACCCCCAGCCAACTCCTGCCTCAACCATCCACTCCTCAAGCACCCATGCCTATCCCCCGGTCAGGCCTCAACCAGCCTCACCTCAAGCACGCATGCCTTTCCCCGGACATATCCACAACCATCACCATCACCACTAAACCGCAGCCTCATCAACTCCATCACGACTCAACCGCAGCGCTCATCAACTCCATCACCACATATCCTCACAGCCTCACATCTCCATTTTCTCCTCACTTCCACTCGGATGGCGCCTCGTCTGCGCGCCCTGGCCAACCTGGCGGACCGCACCTGGCCACATCGACCGGCTCGCGCCGGTCAACGTCCAGCACCAACCTCCGGCTCCGCCCCGCGCTCAAAGGCTCGCCCCACTCCGCACGCCTCCAACTTCTGCCCCTCACACGGATCCAGATCTCTCTGCCACGGATTCACTTCCTCTTCTCTCCTTTCTAAACCAAAACGATCTTCACCCTCTTCTTTCTCCCCGCGCGAGCAGCCGCCGATCTCACACAGCTCACATCGCTGTGTGTGATAGCCGCAACCCACGCAGAGCACCTGATGCGGCCTCCCGCCGCCTGGATTTCTACATCTCAACGGTGGGTTTTGTGATCAAAGGAAGAACTTGTTTGGTACTGTTTGTGGCGGCTAGCAGGAAGGAAACCTAGGCTCTGATACCATGTAGAGTTTCAGCGAATGGGTGGGTTTGGTCACGGAAAAACATACTTATGCGTCGTGTTTAAACCTAAAGGATGAGGTGGTTATCAACGAAAGCACTTGTAAGTTAGAAATATAGCACGAATTCAGAAATACAGTCAGCTGCAATACTCCTAACAGAACAAAACGCGCAGGGATGTCTGGTTACCTATTTCTGGGCGGCGTTTAGACGTGTTCCGCGTTCTTACGGGTGACGTGGAGGTCGGCGAGGGGACGCCGTTGCGGTGGGTGCCGGGGAAGCGGATCTGGGGGGTCGGAGAAGGACATGCGGGGCGGTCGATGAAGTGTTCAGCGCGCCGGCCGAACTAGAAGGTCGGTGAAGCAGATGATGTGCAGTGCACGGGGGCGTCGGTGTCGGCGAAGCTGGTCAGGTGCGGTGGTCGATAGAGTCGGCGAACGAGATACGGTGCGGTGGACGCCGGAGTAGGTGCGGATCAAGCGGATAGGGCAGCCTCGGGGTTTGAAGCCGTGGCAGCTTGAACGGCGAAGTGCGGCGGTGATTTTCCGGTGCGGCGGCCGGGAAGGTCTGGAGGTAGGTAAGAGGGGCGGTTTCTCTGAGGGCTTGCGGGCGAAACTAGGGCGAAGCTGGGCGATAGAGGAGTAGAAGGGAATTTCGCAGTCCTTCTTTTGAGGAAAAAATATTCGCAGATCTGAAACTTTGCGGCGCGAGATATTTGGGCATTGGCGGGGAATTTTACCGCTCGATGATATTAAATTTTGGCTGCAGTAGGTAATAATAATAATAAATAGTAGGCCCTACTAGTACTGTACGTCTGTTCAGGAATCCAAGGGGGTAGAGGTAGAGGTATAGATATATAGACAATATAGAGATATAAGAAATGGCGGGGGCTAGCGGAAATGCACTTTGGCTCATAGGAGCATATGCTCCCATTATGTGAATCCATATTTCAAAGTGTCAAAAAATTCTAAACTAAAATTTTACATGTATATCTAGACATTTTATGTTGGTACACAAGTTTTCTCACAAAAAAATTATGTGGCTCCTGTAAAAAAGACAAATTTTGATGTTGTAACACGACTACGTACAGTACATTTTTTGCCTTTTTTGTACACGCCACACAAAATGTCGTTTTTCCACGAAAACTTGTGAACGAACATATGATGTCACAATGTATACCAAAAAAATTAACATTTATATAATTTTTTTAATCATTTTCTATAATGGGTGCATATGCACGCGTGTGCCAAAACGCCACCTCCGGGGGCTAGGCGTTTCTAAACTTCTTATCGCACATCAAATAAAATGTTGTTCAATCAATAATAATAATGTGCTTATGATTGTTACTCCCTTCCACCATGAATAAAGTCCACATCGGTTTCGTGTCAAACTTTGACTCGAGATTTAGGTACCCACATGATAGTGCTAGTATCATACACATTGGTCCCACAAAAATGTTGATGTGGCAGCTAATTAAGTAGGAGAGAGGAGATTAGTGTAACATAGGTAGATACTGTATCATAGCGCAAACAACGAGAAAACTTAATGCTAAACAAATCTTGTACACAAATTTGCATTGAGATTCTAAAAAATAATAAATGTAGCATTACTATGATACTACTCCATGATACTACCCACTATAGAAATAGTATGACCAGCCTAATTTTATGACATCCACAAAATATACCATTGGAAAGTTCATCGAAACAAGCATCCGATGATATAGTTCTGAATGACATGCAACTCATAATTGGCGGGCCCAAGTATTAGTCTAAGTTTGCCTCTGAAAACAAATTGGCATTGTACTCTAGGACAAAGGGAGACTACTCACAATGGCAATATCATAAGTAGTATCATGCACTACATGCATGCAAAATGTTGATGCGTCATATCAGTTAATGATGAAAGAGACGATAGTGGTATCATAGGTAGATATCGTATCATAGCATGTAGAACTAGAAAAATTACTGCCAAACAAATCTTGTACACACTTTTGTATTGAGATTCTACAAAGTACTAAATACATGTAACATATTATACTACTACATGATGATACTATGGATTGTGAAAATAATATCGTACATTAGTATCATATGCATGATACTATTATATGATACTCCCCATTGTGACTAGTCTAATAATAACAATAGTACTCAAATTTGTCTTGTCCCTCGGGTGTTTAGAAGTATATGTTCGGTCCCTCAAGTATTTAAGAATTATGTTTGGCCCCTCAACTCTAATGTGGTCAAAATTGAGCACTTGAACACTTAGTTAGGTCTAGCAATGATTAAAACTTGATTGGTCTGTTTATTATTTGTTCTGTGGCACGGCGGCAAAGCATTTTGCCAAATCTCAAGCACACATAGTTGGGGTCCATTAGAGGGACTAATTAAATCAAAGTACAATGGATTATAAAAGCAGGTTTTATCATTGATTAGCTTTGCAACGGCCTATCAACTGTAAGTGTTGCATGTGTTCTAAAGAACTATGTTCATCGTCACAGATCAAGAGGAGTACGCAGTGGAGGACGCACAAAACAACCGTAGGCCAGGTGGGCACACCTTACTAATTTTCTTTTTTGCACTTTATATGTGATAATTTTTTACATAAATAACTAACTAAAACATTTTAAAATAGGGTGGGCCATTCAACCCAAACACCATGTTGCGTACGTCGCTGAGGGTAAGGGGTTTCATCTTCGTTCTATGGTATGAGTATGTAATGCGCGTGATACTCATCGAAGACAATATATATAGAAGACATCACATCAGATGAGCCTATGGATAAAAATGGGCCAAATCATATCTACTAGTGCACAAATGAAGTTAAAAATAGGTCAACCTTCATTAAACCGATACTACTTAAAAGACCATTGTTTGACCTAAGTAAGCGTATATATGAGGTCAGTAATACTAGTCACAATGCATAGTATCATATATAAAAGTATGGTGTGTATGATACAATTAATACTACATGTTACTATGTCAACGATGCATGGTATCATGTACTAGTATCATAATCTTCTTATATTAATTGATTTGTAGAATCTCAATGCAGATCTATGTACAAGATTATTTAACATTAAATTTTCTAGTACTACGTGCTATGATACGGTATCTACCTATGATATTATAATCCTCTCTCTCATCTTTAATTGCAGTGCCACATCAGCTTTTTTGCAAGCATGAGATGCATGATAGTGTACTACCTATGATACTCCCATTGTGGGTAGTCTAAGGGGGCAATGTTAGACCTAATTAAGTGTTTGAGGTTAGTTATGGACCGCTGTTATACCTAATTGTGTTTGAGGTCAGTTAGGGACCTTATTATGCATAATTAAGTGTTAGAGGTGAGTTCAAATAATAATATATAGTTGGGGTCTAAAGTTCACCAACGTATGCAACACACGAGCTGCCAAATGTGTACTTAATTAACCCTATTAGGGAAACACAAGATTATCTCATTCAACAAAATATTAGGAAAGTGTATCACAATTGTATTTATCCCTTATCTCTCCCATGTTAACCGAGACAAGAGTTCGTTCTAGGTCAGCTCTACGACAATTAGCGTCACATGGGTGGTAACATAGGTGTGCAGTTGCGAAAGTTTTTTCCCAAGTTGTCGACTTCCTCAATCTACACTTAATATTTGTGCATGTGGGCCTAAGTATATGGTACTACTTAGTTCTATTCCTAGTATATATGTTGGGTGACTTAGAAAAATCATACTTCGTACATGATTCCTTCGAAAATCCTTTAGGGCTTCTTTGATTCATATTAGGTTGGTATAAGATAATAGGATTTAGATCTTATAGGAATATTTCCTACACTAGTAGTTTGATTCATATGAACATATCTAATAGGAAATAATCCTATAGGAATCATCAAGTAGTGCAAATCCTAGTATAGGATTAAATATTTGGTCCTACCTCATGGAAAAATTCATTTGGCGCAATCAAACGCAACTCATCTTACTATAGGATTTAACTACACATGTCATCCCAAATCCCAATCCTACATTCCTACTCCTATGATTTCCCTATCCTGTGAATGAAAGGAGCCCTTAAAATCAAACTATCCCGCACCTCGTCGATTCGTATAAAACCGACTCTAGCCAACAACTCTTCGCCCGACCTTTCTTCTTCACCATCAGGCCACCACACACTGTCATTTTCCATTGCAACGCATTTAGGGTGTGTTCGGTTCCAGAACCAAGTGGAATGGAATGGAACCGTTCCGCACCTAGAGCCCATTCTTGTGTTCGGTTGTGGAATGGAACGGAACCGAGTGGTTCCTCGGAAGGGAATATTCTCCCATATGCGGAATGCACCCATTCCACCGAATCGGTGGAATGTGGTGGAACGGCTGTTACTTAGCCGCTATTAATTACAAAGCACTTCACTAATCCAACCAAAAAATTATTAGTTGTTGTTAATTATGATTTTGAGATTAAAAAGGCCATTTGCCACTATTAATTACGATTTTTAGACAAAAGATTAAACTTTAACTTCATTCCGTTCTACTCTCCAAATTCCCCGACCATACAAAAAATAACATTAATTACGATTTTAAGATTAAAAAGGCCATTAGGCGTTGTTAATTACGATTTTAAGATTTAAAAGGCTATTTGCCATTGTTAATTACGATTCTTAGACAAAAGTTTAGTTTAACCACATTCCGTTCTGCTCTCCAATTCCTCCAACCGAACAAAAAACAGTACTGTACCATTCTGTACCTCCTTTTTGTCCAAACCGAACGCGGGGATGGAACCATTCCATTCCTCTGGAAAGGAACCATTCCTTACTAAAATCTTCTTGTGCCACCTCCCAGTTTAAAGGCCTACTCGCATAACCCTACATCATAAATGCCCCGCGTACTTATCCGCACCGCCTACAGCTCTGCACTCCTATGACCTATCCATGGCTGGGCAGTCAAAAAAAGCTGCGTCACCTGGGAAATCAACAAGCCACGCAAGCAAGTCGCAAGCATCATAAATTCCGAATCAATGCCTAGCTACAGTCTACCTGGCCTCCGCCCAACTCATTGTCCTGGAGGCCTTAACAAAGCCTTCTAAAAGGGTTTTATCAAAATATTCCATATGGATTAGTAAAAAAACGCACCTGCTAAAGATTCATATATGCCCCTAGGTTAAAAATATGCATCTCAAATTTGTATGGATACATATGTATCTCTGACTAAAATGCATGTATCAAGACATAAGTGAGACACCTATATATTTTCAAACGGGGATGTAGTAGTAGATTTTTTGGGTCATGTGTTGGCAATAAAAAATGGATTCCCCATTTCATCTGTGCACTAGGAGAGCAAAACGAGTGGTCTTTTGTGAAGTGTCTCTACCAATCTACAACCACTTCAATTTTCACATGTACGCTAGACCCTGAAAGATGTCCAAATCAAGTTGCAGTGTTTTATCTCGATCCACATCTACATATGGTTTTATAATTGAGCTTTATCCTAATGAATTCAAAATTAAACTGTATGAGTTTGCTTGTTTTTGTACCCACTTGGGAAGGGTTCATGCAGGATCTGTAGCGAACTTTCTTGTGAAGACATATTTTGGCACATACTGTATGTGAATCTTCTCACGGCCATCAACTTTGAATACTCAAGTTTTTTACTCCTATATATGCAAAATGATATCAGTGTACCATTTTACTTATTCACAATGTTGGCAAAAAATGTATTTTTATGCCCATTTATTTCCATTTTTTGATTTCTTTTTTGAATTTTCATGCCCATTTGTAGATTTGACCAAGATTTAAACAAGTTTAACACATGAAAAATGAAAAGGTAAGCATGGATCCTTCTTAGACACTCTAAAATGAAGCTTTTGGGAGGTTCTTGAAATTTCCAAGTTTCAAACCCAAAACCACTTCTTCTCTTCATGTTTGACTACATAAGATAGAGTTTAGGGTTAGGGGTAGATACATGATTTTTCTTGTTTGAATATGTCTAGACCTTGTTTATCAACTTTAATGCTTACTATATGACATAAGAAGACTATGTGCTTTGGTTTTTCATTTTTCTGTTTTTTTATATTTTATGCCCATTTGAATCTTGGTCAAATCCTAGGTTTGACCAGGATTTAAACAAGTTTAAAACATGAAAACGACTTCTCTTCGTGCTTGACTTCTTATTCACTCCAAAATGAAGCTTTTGGAATGGTTTTTGAAATTTCCATGTTTGAAACCCAAAACGACATCTCTTCGTGCTTGACTTCATAAGATAGAGTTTAGGGTTAGGGGGTAGATACATGAATTTTCTGGTTTGAATATGTCTAGACCTTGTTTATCAACTTGAATGCTTGCTATATGACATCAGAAGACTATGTGTTTGGTTTTTATTTTTTTGAATTTGTTATGCCCATTTGAATCCTGGTCAAATCCTAGGTTTGACCAAGATTTAAACAAGTATAAAACATGAAAATGAAAAGTAAGCCTGGATCCTTCTTATTCACTCCAAAATAAAGCTTTTGGGAGGGTTTTTGAAATTTCCATGTTTGAAACCCAAAACGACTTCTCTTCGTGATTGACTTCATAAGTCAGAGTTTAGGGTTAGGGGTAGATACCGGATTTTTCTGGTTTGAATATGTCTAGACCTTGTTTATCAACTTGAATGCTTGCTATATGACATCAGAAGACTATGTGTTTGGTTTTTGTTTTTTGAATTTGTTATGCCCATTTGAATCTTAGTCAAATCCTAGGTTTGAATATATATGTCTAGACCTTGTATATCAACTTGAATGCTTACTATACATATGACATAAGAATGCTATGTGCTTTGGTTTTTCATTCTTTTGATTTTTTTTCTGAATTTTTAGGGCCATTTGAATCTTGGTCAAATCCTTGGTTTGACCAAGATTTAAACAAGTTTAAAACATGAAAATGAAAAGGGAAGTCTGTATCCTTCTTAGTCACTCTAAAATGAAGCTTAATTTTGGGATGTTCTTGAAATTTCAATGTTTGAAACCCAAAACGACTTCCCTTCATGCTAGACTTCATAAGATTGACATGGGGTAGATACATGATTTGTCTGGTTTGGATATATCTAGACCTTGTTTATCAACTTGATTGCTTACGATATGACATAAGAAGACTATGTGATTTGGTTTTTCATTTTTCTGATTTTTTTGAATTTTGTGCCCACCCATTTGTATCTTCGTCAAATCCTAGGTTTGACCAAGATAATTTAAACAAGTTTAAAACATGAAAATGTAAAGGGAAGCATGTATCCTTCTTAGTCACTCTAAAATGAAGCTTTTGGGAGGTTTTTGAAATTTCCATGTTTGAAACCCAAAACCACTTCTCTTCACATGCTTGACTTCATAAGACAGAGTTTAGGGGTTAGGGGTATAGATACATGATTTGTCTGGTTTGAATATGTCTAGACATTGTTTATCAACTTGAATGCTTACTATATGACATAAGAAGACTATGTGATTTGGTTTTTCATTTTTCTGTTTTTTTATTTATTTTTCTGCCCATTTGAATCTTGGTCAAATCCTAGGTTTGAACAAGATTTAGACAAGTTTAACACGTGAAATTAAACGAATAAGTAAGCCTTGATCCTTCTTAGTCACTCCAAAATGTAACAATTGATAGTGTTAACTTTGCTTCATGGAAAAAATAATGTCATGTAAACGAGTTAACTTGGATTTCCTACCCTTGAATCCATAGGAAACTTTGTTCTAATGCACTATAATAATCAACCGAGTTTTTACACCAACAGGTCTGTCACTTACGTGTGGTGCCCACGCGTGTGGTCCCACACTTCAGTGAGCACAAGTCACGTGCAATAGGTACGCCAACTCCCAGCCATCTTCTTTGTCAAGAGAAGACGCATCAGGATTGGAAGTCCGTGGGTCCTTCTGGATCCTTCGGTTGTCCCTCTCACAAAAAAAAATCTCTCTCATTCTCGGCCTCGCTCGACTCGCTCGCTCGCTCGCTCGCACGTCCTGCGCACTGACAAACCCTGCACAACAGTCAACATCATCATCATCACCCGAAAAAGGGGAGACACCATAATGCTCTGCCTTTTTTCTCTCCTTCCGAGTGATCCCTCTTCCTCCGAGTTTCACTCGACGGGCAAACGCACATCTGCAGCATAGTAATAATAAAAAGGTAGAAAAATCGATATACGAATCTATAATTAAATAGGTTAAACTAGGGTTTTGCCCTGTACTACAGATCAAGGTTCAAAAAAATCCAACTATTCGAACAACACGATTCTAATCCAAGAACTTTTTCGACCTCATCCAAGTGGCCTCAAACTATAGGGTTAGCATCTAGTGCAGTATGTGTGAAAAGGTGTGCTATAACTTGTATGTCTTTCAAATTTGAACCAAATTTGAATAAGTTTGAAATATTTGAAATGGGGCTTTTGGCTTAAACGTTTGAAACTCAAAACGACTTCTCTTCATGCTAGACTTCATAAGACCGAGTTTAGGTTTAGGGGTAGATACATGATTTGTCTGGTTTGAATATGTCTAAACCTTATTTATCAACTTTAATGCTAACTTCTCAGTCACTCTAAAATGAAGTTTTTGGGAGGTTTTTGAAATTTCCATCTTTGAAACCCAAAACCACTTCTCTTCATTCTTGACTTCATAAGACAAAGTTTAGGGTTAGGGGGTATAGATACATGATTTGTATGGTTTGAATATGTCCAAACCTTGTTTATCAACTTGAATATGCTTACTATATGACATAAGAAGACTATGTTACTTTGGTTTTTCATTTTTCTGATTTTTTTAATTTTCTGCGCATTTGAATCATATCTTGGTCAAACTAGGTTTGACCAAGATTTAGACAAGTTTAACACGTGAAAACGAGTAAGTAAGCATGGATCCTTCTTAGTCACTCTAAAATGAAGCTTTTGGGAGGTTCTTGAAATTTCCATGTTTGAAACCCAAAACCACTTCTCTTCATGATTGACTTCCATAAGATCGACAGATCAGTTTAGGGTTAGGGGTAGATATATACATGATTTTTCTGG
Organism: Lolium rigidum; assembly: GCF_022539505.1. Classification (NCBI taxonomy): domain Eukaryota; kingdom Viridiplantae; phylum Streptophyta; class Magnoliopsida; order Poales; family Poaceae; genus Lolium; species Lolium rigidum. The sequence continues at coordinate 105,857 of NW_025900294.1, forward strand.
TTTGAATATGTCTAGACCTTGTTTATCAACTTGAATGCTTACTATACATATGACATAAGAATTCTATGTGCTTTGGTTTTTCATTCTCTTTTTGAATTTTTTCTAAATTTTTAGGCCCATGATTTGACCAAGATTTAAACAAGTTTAAAACATGAAAATGAAAAGGGAAGTCTATATCCTTCTTAGTCACTCTAAAATGGAAGCTTTTGGATGTTCTTGAAATTTCTATGTTTGAAACCGAAAACGACTTCCCTTCATGCTAGACTAGCTTCATAAGATCGACAGGGGGTAGATACATGATTTGTATGGTTTGGATATATCTAGACCTTGTATATCAACTTGAATGCTTACGATATGACATAAGAAGACTATGCGATTTGGTTTTTCATTTTTCTGATTTTTTTGAATTTTGTGCCCACACCCATTTGTATCTTCATCAAATCCTAGGTTTGACCAAGATAATTTAAACAAGTTTAAAACATGAAAATGAAAAGGGAAGCATGTATCCTTCTTAGTCACTCTGAAATGAAGCTTTTGGGAGGTTTTTGAAATTTCCATGTTTGAAACCCAAAACCACTTCTCTTCACATGCTTGACTTCATAAGATAGAGTTTAGGGCTTAGGGCTATAGATACATGATTTGTCTGTTTGAATATGTCTAGACCTTGTTTATCAACTTTAATGCTTACTATATGACATATATAAGAAAACTATTGCTTTGGTTTTTCCTTTTTATGATTTTTTTTTAAAATTTTGATGCCCATTTGAATCTTGTCAAATCCTAGGTTTGACCAAGATAATTTAAACAAGTTTAAAACATGAAAATGAAAAGGAAAGCATGTATCCTTCTTAGTCACTCTAAAATGAACTTTTGGGAGGTTTTTGAAATTTCCATGTTTGAAACCCAAGACCACTTCTCTTCACATGCTTGACTTCATAAGACAGAGTTTAGGGGTTAGGGGTATAGATACATGATTTGTCTGGTTGAATATGTCTAGACCTTGTTTATCAACTTTAATGCTTACTATATGACATAAGAAAACTATTGCTTTGGTTTTTCCTTTTTCTGATTTTTTTTTAAATTTTGATGCCCATTTGAATCTTGTCAAATCCTAGGTTTGACCAAGATAATTTAAGCAAGTTTAAAACATGAAAATGAAAAGGAAGCATATAACGTTCTCAGTCACTCTAAAATGAAGTTTTTGGGAGGTTTTTGAAATTTCCATGTTTGAAACCCGAAACCACTTCTCTTCATGCTTGACTTCATAAGACAGAGTTTAGGGTTAGGGGGTAGATACATGATTTGTATCGTTTGAATATGTCCAAACCTTGTTTATCAACTTGAATATGCTTATGTGCTTTGGTTTTTCATTTTTCTGATTTTTTGAATTTTATGCCCATAAATCTTGGTTAAATCCTAGGTTTGACCAGGATTTAAACAAGTTTAATACATGAAATGAAAAGATAAGCATGGATCCTTCTTAGTCACTCTGAAATGAAGCTTTTGGGAGGTTTTTGAAATTTCCATGTTTGAAACCCAAAACCACTTCTCTTCATGATTGACTTCATAAGACAGAGTTTAATTAGGGTTTTAGGGGTAGATATATACATGATTTTTCTGGTTTGAATATATAGGTCCCACACTTCAGTGAGCATAAGTCACGTGCGGTAGGTACGTAAACTCCCAGCCATCTTCTTTGTAAGAGAAGACGCATCAGCATGCGTATCGGAAAGTCTCTGGGTCCTTCAGGATCCTTCGGTTGTCCCTCTCACACACACAAAAACAATCTCTCTCATTTCCTCGCTCGACTTGCTCGCTCGCTCGCTCGCATCTCCTGCGCACTGACAAACCCTGCACAACAGTCAACATCACCAGAAAAAGAATATACACCATCAATAAGAGGGGCCCCGTGACTGCTCTCCCTTCTTCTCCTTCCGAGTGATTCCTCTTCCTCCGAGTTTCACTCGACGGGCAAACACACATGTGCTGCATAGTAATAATAAAAAAGTAAAAGAAACGACTACGAATCTATTATTAAATAGGTTAAACTAGGGTTTTGCCCAGTACTACAGATCAAGTTGAAAAAAAAATCCAACTACGGGGTTTGATTTTGGCCTACAAATAAAAAATTAAATAAGTTGAACTAGTATTCCTCTAAAAAATCATTTTGGTTTGCATTGTTTGATAATTTTCATAGCTAGAGTGCATCACAATTTTTTGATTTCATGCTTTGCTTTGCCAATTTTGATTTTTTCTAACCACCTTCTCTTTGATTTCAAATTTAGGTCAAACTATCGGTGCCTACTATGTGTTCTACTTGAATTGGATGCAGCATGCGCACATGATATGTTTTGCCATTGTTTTGGGCTTCCACACATCTTGGGGCATCCAAGTATTTAAGTTACCTTGTTTTTTAATTGTAATTCATGTACCCTTCCTCCCAATTAAATTTTGGTTTTACATTTTTAAAATTTTTAAATTTTTATGCCCATTCTGATGTCATATAGTTAGCATTTAAGTTGATAAACAAGGTCTAGACATATTCAAACCGGAAAAATCATGTATCTACCCCTAACCCAAAACTCTGTCTTATGAAGTCAAGCACGAAGAGAAGTCGTTTTGGGTTTCAAACATGGAATTTTCAAAAACCCTCCAAAAAGCTTCATTTTGGAGTGACTAAGAAGGATGGAGGCTTACCTTTTTCATTTTCATGTTTTAAACATGTTTAAATCTTGGTCAAACCTATTATTTGACAAAGAATCAAATGGCCTTAAAATTTCAAAAAAATCAAAAAATGAAAAACCAAAGCATGCAGTCTTCTTATGTCATATATATATTACGCATTCAAGTTGATAAACAAGGTCTGGACATATTCAAACCAAAAAATCATGTATCTACCCCCTAACGCTAAACTCTGTCATATGAAGTCAAGCATATGAAGAGAAGTGGTTTTGGGTTTCAAACATGGAAATTTCAGAAACCCTCACAAAATTAGCTTCATTTTGGAGTGAATAAGAAGGATCGATCAAGGCTTACTTTTTCATTTTCATGTTTTAAACTTGTTTAAATCTTGGTTAAACCTAGGATTTGACCAAGATTCAATTGGGCATAAAAATTCAAAAAAGAAATAAAAAAATGAAAAACCAAAGCACATAAGCTTCTTATGTCATATAGTTAGTAAGCATTCAAGTTGATCAACGAAGTCCATACATATTTAAACAAGAAAAATCATGTATATATATACCCCTAACCCTAAACTCTGTCTTATGAAGTCATCAAGCACGAAAAGAAGTGGTTTTGGGTTTCATTTTTTGATTTCTTTTTTGAATTTTTATGCCCATTTGAATCTTGGTCAAATCCTATATCTGTTTTGACCAGGATATTTAAACAAGTTTAAAACATGAAAATGAAAAACTAAGCATGGATGATCCTTCTCTTATTCACTCCAAATGAAGCTTTTGGGAGGGTTTTTGAAATTTGCATGTGTTTGAAACCCAAAACCCCTTCGATCTCTTCGTGCTTGACTTCATAAGATATATATATATATAGAGTTTAGGGTTAGGGGTAGATACATGATTTTTCTGGTTTGAATATGTCTAGACCTTGGTTTATCAACTTGAATGCTTTTACTATATGACATAAGAAGACCATGTGCTTTTTTTTTTGGATTTCTCTTTTGAAATTTTATGCCCTTTTGAATCTTGGTCAAACCCTAGGTTTGACCAAGATTTAAACAAGATTAAAACATGAAAATGAAAAAGTAATCCTTGATCCTTCTTATTAACTCCAAAATGAAGGTTTTTGGGAGTGTTTTTGAAATATCCATGTTTGAAACCCAAAACCACTTCTCTTCGTGCAGAGTTTAGGGTTAGGGGTAGCTAGACACATGAATTTTCTGGTTTGAATATGTCTAGACCTTGTTTATCAACTTGAATGCTTACTATTTATATGACATAATTAAGGAGAGTACATGCTTTTGGTTTTTCATTTTTTTCATTTTCTATTTTTATTCCCGTTCTTATGTCATAAAGTAAGCATTCAATTAAGTTGATAAACAAGGTCTAGACATATTCAAACCAGAATATTATACTGCATTAGTACAAAAAGTTTCCTATGGATTCATCAAGGGTAGTAAAGCCAAGTTAACTCATTGTCATGACTAAGAAGGATCCATGCTTACTTTTTCATTTTCATGTTTTAAACTTGTTTAAATCTTGGTCAAACCTAGGATTTGACCAAGATTCAAATGGTCATAAAAAATCAAACAAAATCAATAAAATCAAAAACCAAACCACATAGTCTTCTTATGTAATATAGTAAGCATTCAAGTTGATCAACAAAGTCTAGACATATTCAAACCAGAAAAATCATGTATCTACCCCCTAACCCTAAACGTTGTCTTATGAAGTCAAGCATGAAGAGAAGAAGTGGTTTTGGGTTTCAAACATGGAAATTTCAAAAACCCACGCAAAAGCTTCATTTTGGAGTGACTAAGAAGGATCCAAGCTTACTTTTTCATTTTTATGTTTCAAACTTGTTTAAATCTTTGTCAAACCTAGGATTTGACCAAGATTCAAATGGGCATAAAAATTCAAAAAAGAAATCAAAAAAATGAAACACCAAAGCACATAAACTTCTTATGGCATATAGTAATTAAGCATTCATGTTGATCAACAAAGTCTATATATATTTAAACAATAAAAATCATGTATATATATACCCCCAAACCCTAAACTCTGTCTAATGAAGTCAAGCACGAAGAGAAGTGTGGTTTTCGGTTTCATTTTTTATTTATTTTTTTGAATTTTTATGCCCATTTGAATCCTGGTCAAATCCTAGCAGGTTTGACCAAGATTTAAACAAGTATAGAACATGAAAATGAAAAGTAAGCATGGATCCTTCTTATTCACTCCAAAATGAAGCTTTTGGGAGGATTTTTGAAATTTCCATGTTTGAAACCCAAAACGACTTCTCTTCGTGCTTGACTTCATAAGATAGAGTTTAGGGTTAGGGGGTGTAGTTACATGATTTTTCTGGTTTGAATATGTCTAGACCTTTTTTTTATCAACTTGAATGCTTGCTATATGACATCAGAAGACTATGTGTTTGGTTCTTATTTTTTTGAATTTGTTATGCCCATTTGAATCTTGGTCAAATCCTAGGTTTGACAAAGATTTAAACCATTTTAAAACATGAAAATGAAAAAGTAAGCCTGGATCCTTCTTAGTCACTCGAAAATGAAGCTTTTGGGAGGTTTTTGAAATTTCCATGTTTGAAACTCAAAACCACTTCGCTTCATGCTTGACTTCATAAGACATAGTTTAGGGTTAGGGGGTATATACATGATTTTTCTGGCTTGAATATGTCTAGACTTCATTGATCAACTTGAATGCTTACTATATGACATAAGAAGCTTATGTGCTTTGGTTATTGATTTTTTGATTTCTTTTTTGAATTTTTATGCCCATTTGAATCCTGGTCAAATCCTTTGTTTGACCAGGATTTAAACAAGTTTAAAAACATGAAATGAAAAAGTAAGCCTGGATCCTTCTTAGTCATGAAAATGAGTTAACTTGGCTTTCCTACCCTTCAATCGGTAGGAAACTTTGTACTAATGCAGTATAATAATCACCCGAGTTTTTACACCAACATGTCTGTCACTTACGTGTGGTGCCCATGCGTGAGGTCCCACATTTCAGTGAGCATAAGTCACGTGCGGTAGGTACGCAAACTCCCAGCCATCTTCTTTGTCAAGAGAAGACGCATCAGCATGCGTATCGGAAAGTCTCTGGGTCCTTCAGGATCCTTCGGTTGTTCCTCTCACACACAAAAAAAAACTCTCTCATCTCCTCGCTCGACTTGCTCGCTCGCTCGCTCGCACGTCCTGCGCACTGACAAACCCTGCACAACAGTCAACATCACTAGAAAAAGAATATACACCATAAATAAGAGGGGCCCCGTGACTGCTATCCCTTCTTCTCCTTCCGTGTGATTCCTCTTCCTCCGAGTTTCACTCGACGGGCAAACACACATGTGATGCATAGTAATAATAAAAAAGTAAAATTAAGAATCAACTACGAATCTATTATTAAATAGGTTAAACTAGGGTTTTCCCCAGTACTACAGATCAAGTTGCAAAAAAAATCCAACTACGGTATCCGATTTTGGCCTACAAATAAAAAATTTAAAAACATATAAAACTAATTTTTGGCCTTCTTGTTAGAAGGCCCTGCCTCGTCGTCCTCATTCCTGCGCCTCTTGCTTGTCACCTCCTCCTCGGAAGAGGAACTGGAGGACGGCGCGTCCGTGGAGGAGTTGGAGTCGGATTCACTTTCGTCGTTGAATGGACGACGACGACGACGATGCCGCGCCGCCCGCGCCAGCGACCTTGGCTCCTGCGCCTCCAGCAGGGAGAACCTGGCGTCGGAGTCCTCCTCCTGCCCCTCCTCCTCCTCGTCCTCAGCGTCGCTTCCAGCGGCGCCTCCGTCCACCTCCTGGCCGTCGCTGGCATTGCGGGCTCCGTCCTCCTCCTCCTTCCCGTCCTCCTCCTCGTCCTCGGCGTCGCTTCCAGCGGCGCCTCCGTCCACCTCCTGGCCGTCGCTGGCATTGCCGTCTCCGTCCTCCTCCTCCTCACTCGGCGTGGAGGTTGGGTCACTTGGCGTGGAGCCCGGGTCGCTTGGCGTCGCGTCAGTTTCCCACCAATGCTTCCATCCCGGCGGCTTGCCCTCGCTATCGGAGTCGGACGGCAGGGTGTAGTCGCTCATGGCTCGCCGGTGTTGGAGAAGAAGAAGAAGCGTAAGAAGTACGCGGTTGGACGTGAATTACAATGGACACAGGGTTACATTCTGCGGAAATTAATGTCCGGAAGAGACCGGCGGTTGCATTTTAGGCGGTTCGGCGCTCCACGCCGGCGGTTGCCACTCCGGCGGGTGCCATTCGCACGCTTCCTGTGGTCTAACTCGACGCCAATAGGACCAGGGTCGCTGCCAGGCAGGCCCGTGGGGAAGCGAGCGGACGCTTGGCGCGACCGCGCAGCGTCCGCGGAGACGCAAACGTGCCGCATATTTGCGTCGGTGCGTCGCTGGAGCAGGGTGCAGACGCATTTCCGGTCGCGCGGACGTAAACGGTCGCTCAGCGTCCGTTTGCGTCGCGCCGCTGGAGATGCCCTTACAAATAGGTTAGGGTCTGGGTTCGATCCAGATTGATACGTATGGGATGCCAATTTCGAGGATCTAAGTTCAGGATCCAATTTATCTAGCACCTACAAATTCAATGTTTGATCAGGGCATTTTCCATCAATATAAGACGTATGGGGTAGCGTGGCGGCATCATTGGGCAGAGGTAAACGAGTTTGTTCTATGCATGCAATTTGTTGGCGTGCGCTAGGGGCCATACATACAGTGCCATGCCCCATTAGTGGCATGTATGGAGTTGAAATCTAAGGAAGATCGGAGCTTTTGCAGGTAGTTAGAAAAAAGTCGTGCAAAGTTCAACCGGTATATCCAAGTGCACATACATGGCATCAATTTACACTTCTACTAGTATATATATGTGACGGCAAGTTCAAACTAAAATGGAGTATTTCTTGCTAATGTTGTTCTCTTGGAGTCATCATTTTTTTTCTGAACTCGCCAATGTTTCATTAAGACATAATCATCTCAAATTTGATTCTCTGTAATGTTATTTTTGAGTATAAATTGGTGGAGTATTCGTGAAGTAATGATTTATTTTTAACGTGCAAAGCACGTGAGTTTGTGTGTGTGGGGCGTCCCATCTTAATGCTAACCTTGACTTCCTATAGCGGGAGACATCATAATTAAGATAAGTGTGGCTGGATATATCTTATGGCAAAAGTTCACACTATAGGTGATGCCCTAAGGTCATCCACACTATATATGTTGTCCACTAGACCTATCCACCACAAAGGAAAACGTAGTAGATAGGTTATATATATATTGTACATTAGTGGAGGTTGCCAGGAAAAATTCTTATTGGGTGACTTACAAGCAGCTTGTGTGGGTTGTCGATAAGCAATAGAAAATAAATTCTCTCTCCTTCCTCTCTCAAGCATGAGGGTACACCAATATCATTTTTGGGTCCCATCTTAGTGCTAAGGTTCAGTTCCCTATACACCCATTTTTAATATAAATACAATATAATATGGTAGTTTTTAAGCGTGCATTAGAGCATCAATCCTACCTTATGGGTTCCAGAATCTCGAACGACTAACTTTAGAGGTACTCGCCAGGGCTCTGCATGATCGCAATTGTCTAGGTGCCTCTAAACGTCTAGAACACCATCGCTTGCCTTTTTCTAGGAAAAGATGCCCGTCGAATGCACATGTGGGGCATGTTGCAGATATGGTGTTTTTCAATCATCAATCTTGGGATTTGCCTATCTATATGTCCAACAATTGATATTCAAAGTTATTTGTACAATATTTAGTGGTACGGATTAGCATCATTAGAAAGTGTTTTTCAAAACGAATCCAAAGATACTAATTACCTACAATACAATGAAGATTTTGTTGTGCTTTTTCTTGGTCAAACTTCATCTTGGAATACACGTGTGTGCATTATTCATCGAAACGGAGGTAGTAGCACAACCTCCACCCCAAAGCTTAAGGGCTTATTTGATTCATATATAGGATTTGTATAGGAATTATGTAGGATTTAGATCACATGTGAATTTTTCCCGCACTAGTTGTTTGATTCATAGGAACCTATCCTATAGGAATCTTGCAGTGCAAATCCTATAAGAATAAAACATTAGGTCATACCTCATGGAAAATTTCCTTTGGCACAATCAAACACAACTCATCTTCCTATATGATTCAACTAGCCATTAAATCTCAATCCTATGTTTTTCATATTTCTATGGTTTTCCCATCATATCCTATGAATCAAAGGAGCCTTAGGGCTTATATTTATTTTTAGAAAGGCAAACTATGTTAAGATTGACCAAGTTTTACGAAAAACCTTTAACATGCAAAATACAAAGTTGAGTCATGTCTTTTTTTTTGAACCAAACTGCCCCCTTCACGAAGCTTTTATTTTGGGATAGAGCTTCACCGACTTGATACTTCCAAGTCTCACAGTGACTTGGTGCCACCATCCACCATCCATCTCAGATCCAACGTATGCGATCGACTAAAAATTTAAACTAAATAATTATAATTGCTCAGACATATTTGAAGAACTTCGAGTAAATCATGAATATTTAGATTTATATTTTGGTGAAGTTTCATTCGATTTGAATCAAAGGTTTGTGAGCAAATATATATTTAGTTTAAACTAGTGCTCGTATACGTAAAAAGCTCTTTAATCACAAGCTAGTTATCCGAGTGGGATGAAATATTCACAGATTTTAGAACAAGTGATCTACATTTTAATGGAATTTTTTCAAAATTTTCTGAATAGTTTTTGTTTTTAGGTTCGAAATAAGAGATAGTTGGAACGTTGGATCTCAAATGAATGGTAGATGGTGGC
>NW_025900295.1:0-97691 GCF_022539505.1 Lolium rigidum
ACTTGGCAATTGTTGTGCTCATGTTTAAGCTCTTGCATCATATACTTTGCACCCATTAATGAAGAAACACTTAGAGCTTGCTAATTTGGTTTGCATATTTGGTTTCTCTAGAGTCTAGATAACATATAGTATTGAGTTTTGAACAACAAGGAAGACGGTATGGAGTCTTATAATGTTTACCATATGTCTTTTATGTGAGTTTTGCTGTACCGTTCATCCTTGTGTTTGTTTCAAATAACCTTTCTAGCCTAAACCTTGTATCGAGAGGGAATACTTCTCATGCATCCCAAATACTTGAGCCAACCACTATGCCATTTGTGTCCACCATACCTACCTACTACATGGTATTTATCCGCCATTCCAAAGTAAATTGCTTGAGTGCTACCTTTAAAATTCCATCATTCACCTTTGCAATATATAGCTCATGGGACAAATAGCTTAAAAACTATTGTGGTATTGAATATGTACTTATGCACTTTATCTCTTATTAAGTTGCTTGTTGTGCGATAACCATGTTTACGGGGACGCCATCAACTATTCCTTGTTGAATATCATGTGAGTTGCTATGCATGTCCGTCTTGTCTGAAGTAAGAGAGATCTACCACCTTCATGGTTGGAGCATGCATATTGTTAGTGAAGAACATTGGGCCGCTAACTAAAGCCATGATTCATGGTGGAAGTTTCAGTTTTGGACATATATCCTCAATCTCATATGAGAATAATAATTGTTGCCACATGCTTATGCATTAAAGAGGAGTCCATTATCTGTTGTCTATGTTGTCCCGGTATGGATGTCTAAGTTGAGAATAATCAAAAGCGAGAAATCCAAAATGCGAGCTTTCTCCTTAGACCTTTGTATAGGCGGCATGGAGGTACCCCATTGTGACACTTGGTTAAAACATGTGCATTGCAAAGATCCGGTAGTCCAAGCTAATTAGGACAAGGTGCGGGCACTATTAGTATACTATGCATGAGACTTGCAACTTGTAAGATATAATTTACATAACTCATATGCTTTATTACTACCGTTGACAAAATTGTTTCATGTTTTCAAAATAAAAGCTCTAGCACAAATATAGCAATCAATGCTTTCCTCTTTGAAGGACCGGTCTTTTTACTTTTATGTTGAGTCAGTTCACCTATCTCTCTCCACCTCAAGAAGCAAACACTTGTGTGAACTGTGCATTGATTCCTACATATTTGCATATTGTACTTGTTATATTACTCTATGTTGACAATTATCTATGAGATATACATGTTACAAGTTGAAAGCAACCGTTGAAACTTAATCTTCCTTTGTGTTGCTTCAATACCTTTACTTTGATTTATTGCTTTATGAGTTAACTCTTATGCAAGACTTATTAATACTTGTCTTGAAGTACTATTCATGAAAAGTCTTTGCTTTATGATTCACTTGTTTACTCATGTCATTACCATTGTTTTGATCGCTGCATCCACTACATATGTTTACAAATAGTATGATCAAGGTTATGATGGCATATCACTTCAGAAATTATCTTTGTTATCGTTTTACCCGCTCGGGACGAAGCGAGAACTAAGCTTGGGGATGCTTGATACGTCTCCGACGTATCGATAATTTCTTATGTTCTATGCCATATTATTGATGATACCTACATGTTTTATGCACACTTTATGTCATATTCGTGCATTTTACGGAACTAACCTATTAACAAGATGCCGAAGTGCCGGTTCTGTTTTCTCGCTGTTTTTGGTTTCAGAAATCCTAGTAACAAAATATTCTCGGAATTGGACGAAACGAAGACCCGGGGGCCTATTTTGCCACGAACCTTCCGGAAGACCGAAGAGCATACGAAGTGGGGCCACGAGGTGGCGACACCACATGGCGGCGCGGCCAAGGGGGCCCGCGCCGCCCTATGGTGTGGGCCCCTCGTCGGGCCCCGACTCTGCCCTTCCGCCTACTTAAAGCCTCCATCGCGAAACCCCCGATGCGAAAAACCACGATACGGAAAACCTTGCGAGACGCCGCCGCCGCCGATCCCATCTCGGGGGATTACGTAGATCTCCTCCGGCACCCTGCCGGAGAGGGGATTCATCTCCCGGAGGACTCTACACCGCCATGGTCGCCTCCGGAGTGATGAGTGAGTAGTTCACCCCTGGACTATGGGTCCATAGCAGTAGCTAGATGGTTGTCTTCTCCTCATTGTGCTTCATTGTTGGATCTTGTGAGCTGCCTAACATGATCAAGATCATCTATCTGTAATACTCTATGTTGTGTTTGTCGGGATCCGATGGATAGAGAATACCATTTCATGTTAATTATCAAGTTATTACATATGTGTTGTTTATGATCTTGCATGCTCTCCGTTACTAGTAGAGGCTCTGGCCAAGTTTTTGCTTTTAACTCCAAGAGGGAGTATTTATGCTCGATAGTGGGTTCATGCCTGCATTGACACCTGGGACGAGTGACGGAAAGTTCTAAGGTTGTGTTGTGCTTGTTGCCACTAGGGATAAAACATTGGCGCTATGTCCGAGGATGTAGTTGTTGATTACATTACGCACCATACTTAATGCAATTGTCCGTTGCTTTGCAACTTAATACTTGGAGGGGGTTCGGACGATAACTCTGAAGGTGGACTTTTTAGGCATAGATGCAGTTGGATGGCGGTCTATGTACTTTGTCGTAATGCCCAATTAAATCTCACTATACTTATCATGTCATGTATGTGCATTGTTATGCCCTCTCTATTTGTCAATTGCCCGAGCTGTAATTTGTTCACCCAACATGCTTTTATCTTATGGGAGAGACACCTCTAGTGAACTATGGACCCCGGTCCATTCTTTAATACTGAAATACAAATCTGCTGCAATACTTGTTTTTACTATTTTCTCTCGCAAACAATCATCTTCCACACAATTCGGTTAATCCTTTGTTACGGCAAGCCGGTGAGATTGACAACCTCATTGTTTCGTTGGGGCAAAGTACTTTGGTTGTGTTGTGCAGGTTCCACGTTGGCGCCGGAATCTCTGGTGTTGCGCCGCACTACATCCCGCCGCCATCAACCTTCAACGTGCTTCTTGGCTCCTCCTGGTTCGATAAACCTTGGTTTCTTTCTAAGGGAAAACTTGCTGCTGTGCGCATCATACCTTCCTCTTGGGGTTGCCCAACGAACGTGTGAAATACACGCCATCAAGAGCCAGCCAGAGCCGATTACTTTCCTTCCGTTGAAAGCCGATATTGCAGAAGCTCACTCAACGGCTCAGAAACAGAATTCCTCTGACACCGAGCTGGAGGTCCATGTGTTTTGAACACGTAACTGGTAGACCCGGTGTCATTGTGCTAGAGTCAATGGCCATGCATCGGCTTTGTCCCTCGGCTCTAAAGTCGATGCCCGTGCATCGGCTGTACCTTGCGTGAGAATTTGTTTTTTACAGGCCAATTTTTCTATCGGCCCCCGATGTTTCACTGCACATGTATCGCACATGTTCATCTGATTAGGTGCCCCCCAAGCCGATTCGCCGAGTAGCTCGCTGAAATCGGCTCTGTGATTAACCAAGGCACTCTATGCGAACGTCGGCTTGATTAGGACTAGTGTGGACTTCTTCTAGCTCATTAGCCGACGTAACCCTATTGCCCATTAGATTGGCGTTGAACCCGAGCGAGAATGGATGGTGAGGATAATTTTGGCCGATTGCTGGAATCGGCCTCCACGTTGCTTGCTTGATGAAGGCTTTTGCAATGTTCCTCCACAAATCCTTGGGGCCGATTACTTGGATCGGCATCGCCACATTTGTCCATCAATGTTGCTCTTGTTACACGGTCAAGCCGGTGGATAAAACCAGCCTAACCCCGTTCTTTGTCACGTCGATGCGCTCGCAGTCGTCAAGATTGATGCCTGAGAGCGGTTCTTGGCCTGATGTCTCCCAAACGTTCATGCCAGCCGTTGAAATCTCGGCTGAATCATCTGCGTGGACGACTTCTACTTCATCTCCATCCCACTGTATTAGGCATTGGTGCATTGTGGATGGAATGCAACAGTTGGCGTGGATCCAATCTCTCCCTAGTAGGACAGCATAGGAGCTCTTGCTGTCGACAATAAAGAACGTCGTAGGGCCCGTTTTCTTTCCTACGGTCAGATCCACATTCAGAACACCTTGTGCGTCAGATGCTTGGCCGTTGAAATCGCTCAGTGTCACAGTGGTCTTGATCAGATCCGAGTTGGAGCGTCCCAACCGACGTAGCATGGAGTATGGCATAATGTTAACTGCCGCTCCGGTGTCCACCAACATCTTGTTGACAGGCTGCCCATTGATGTAACCTCGCAAGTACGGGGCCTTCGGATGCTCGTAGCTTCTTTCTCGTGGCTTCTCAAAGATGACCGGCCGTGGGCCGCGATCAAGTTGTGCCACGGGTTCTTCGTCTAATCCCGGAGCACTAAACTCCGTTGGAAGGATGAACACCATGTTTGTGCCAGCCGATGTCTCATCATCGGCTTTCTTTTGTCCGGGCGCCACTCTTTCCTTTGTGGCCGACCTTCTTCGTCCGGTGTTCGCTGAATTTTGGCGGCCGGATCGAGGCCGTGCCTTCCTCAACGTGTGCAGGTATAACCTTTCAGCTTCCTCCAACCCACGCAGACGTTGAACCCTTCGCTTCTGGGAACGGCTGAGCCCATCAGGGCACCACCTTGGCCGATGATACTTGTCTTCTTCATCATCGTCCTCTAGTTCCTCGAGATCTTCCACCCGAGCGGACTCAGCATGCTTGTTCCGAGGCGGGAGAGGCCCTAGACGTTTGAACACGGACACATTAGCTGCGTCCTTCTTCCTTTGTTTGCATTCTGGGCAGTTGCCGATTGTAGGCAATCGGCTCATTCCTGAATCCCAGCAGTGTCTGAAGAAGGGGCAGTCCCAGTGCCTATCCACGTCGTCTTGCTCCCTCGACTTTTCCTTGGAGTGGCGCTCATATCGCTCCTCGTCGTGATCATGCCGACGACGTCTCCTGTCGTCCCTAGCCCGACGATCTGTTTCATCATCGTCGTTGTATCGCCGGCGTTGGTCGTATTGACCCACATACTTGTTGAGGAGGTGATCAGAGAGAGGTCGCTGATATCTTACGTTCCTCACTTCTCCCTCTGTGATGTAGCGCTTGCCGTCGTGGCGGAGCCGATCGCGTGGAGCGGCTTCCTCTGTGTCTTTGCTATGAGAGCAGCCGCCCTCATCTCCGTCCTTACCAGAGTGGTGCCCAGGTCCCACCATGTTGATATTGCACGAGAAATCTGGTTGGCACCCTCCATGGTAAGTATACTCCACCATGTTAACGGCGGGGAAGGGGTGTGTGTCGACCTTCATGGCGTACTGGTTGAAAATTAGCCGCCCTTTTTCTATCGCCATTTGGATCAGCGACGCCACACCCTGCGGTCGTTAGTGGTGTGGGTGAACGTGTTATGCCACTTGCAGTATGGCTTTCCGTTCAGCTCCTGCACCGTGGGGATCTTGTGGCCTTCGGGTACCTTTAGCTACTTCTCCGTGAGTAAGAGGTCAAAAATCTGCTCAGCTTTGGTCACGTCGAAGTCGAACCCTTTAGGAGGGCCTTGTGGCTTAACCCACTTGAAGGACACGGGGCATGCCGCCCGAGTCCATTCAGCCACTGCTACCTCTCGATCTCCCGTAGCACCTTCATCCTCGTCTGCCTCTACCAGGACCACCACACGCTTGAATTTGTCCTGGTAAACATCTGGGTGGCGCTGTTCATATGCTGACAGCCTCTGCACCATGTGCGCCAATGAAGGGTAGTCCGCTGGGAGGCCACGTCCTTGATCGATGATGAGAGACCCACCACCGCCAACTCGATTGCTTCTTTTTCACTTACGTGAACCGAATAGCATCGGTTCCTAATGGTCCTGAAGCGCTGGATGTATTCGACACTTGTTTCCCCGCGCTTCGTCGTACTTGTGCTAGATCGGCAATGCCAGCCTCGGAAGCCTCCGAGTGATATTGCTCATGGAGCTCGCTCTTCCAACCGCTTCCAAGTCCGGATTGAGTTCGGTGGCAGCGATGTGTACCACCCGAAAGCCGATCCTGTGAGGGACCGTGCGAAGAACCTCACACGCAGCTCGTCCGATGCTCGAGATCGTGCCCGAGCTGTGCCAAATATCGGCTCACATGCTCGATGGAGCCTGGAACCATCCGATCCACTAAACTTTGTGAAGTCGGGGAGCCGATATTTGGGTGGTAGCGGGATCAATTCGTACTCGTTGGGGTACGGCTTGGTATAGCCGAATGTCTTCCTTTTCGGCATCATGCCGAACCGATCTTTCGAATTGTACAAATCTGATCCGCGGTGATGGCTGAAGGTGTCGAACGCCGAAGATTCGCCGGGGTGGCATACTTAGCCAGCCATGCTTGCTTTTCCGGTTCTGAGCCAAGCTGCAGGGAGCTGAGCTCCGGAGGTTCGTCGGAGTGGCGTACTTAGCTAGCCACGTCCGCTTCTAAAGATCCGCTCCCGACGTTCCTCCCGCTGTTCCGGAGGTCCCTGTTGTTGCGGCCTGGTTCGAGAGTGCCCGATGCATGCGGTCGGCATGTATGCGCACGTGTATCCGTGCGGGATCTCCTTGGGCGCCTCATGTAGGAATTGGTAGTCACTAGGGTCACCACCAATCTTGTAGACGACGTATGCCGATGAGTTCGGCACTTACGGTGCTGCCAACGCGAACGGCAGCGGTGGACGGGACTGGAGTGGCATCTCTCCTTTGTAAGTCCCCAGAGCTGGTCCCGACGGAGAATATCGATGACTCATGATTTCTGGATCACGCGCGAGCGACACGCTCCAAAGTGTTCACCGGGCTCTCGAGTGGCGGTGCGGCCGAATGAGCCACCATGAAGTTGATCTCCCGACGCAGCGACTCGGTGCGTTCTTCCGACGGGGCGGACAGGTCCACTCCATCGAGCGCGCCTCCGGGTGAGAACCCCTTCCACCCGATGCCCTGGGAGCGGGTTCTGTGGAAAGAGCCGATGAGGTCGGCTTCGAGGACTGCCTTGATCTCGTCATGCTTCTTCTTGAGCTCGTCAGTCAGATCCTCGTACTTGACAGGAGTGCTTTCCGCCATCTCGGATGTAGATGGCGATGCGGTGGATGTCGAGGATGGTCCCACCGGGCGTGCCAGAATGTGTTGCGGTCAGAAACCCACCGGCGGGCAGCGACCGGCAGCACCGTAGAGCCGGGAACAACTCGGGGCTGCGGCTGGCCCTGGTCCCTCGGAGCGACGGCCCGCAAAGCCTTCTGGTCACACGTCCGATGCTGTCGCAAGGGCGTGCCACCTGACCTATACCTGGTCAGGAAGGTGTTGGATGATGCCTCTCTTAGTTTCCTGCATGGCATACACGTAAACGTTAAATACGAGCCTCGATCGGCTCTCAGGTTGTCCTGTGAATCGGCTCAAAGAGCCGATCCACCCATGATTCGTACGAGGTGTACGAATATATGGTGGTCCTGCTTGATCAAGATAAAGCTAAAGCGATCTACGACGATTTAGGGTTTTCACCGCATAATAGGATCATCCTACTCACGATTGGGCCTCGCGCTCGCGTACGGTGACCGTAAGCCGATCCTAGACAGGGCCTAAAAACCAACACGAGGTTGATCCCCGAACATCCTGTCTAGGGCTAGCAAACTACACCCTACACGCCGCTGGATCCTCCAACCCTTTGTAAGGCCTAACTATTGCGGATATTAAACTAATCCTTGAAGAACAAGGAGCAACCGTAACGGATCGGATCTACTAAATAATGATCAAGCGGGGTGCCGCCCCTACACCTAAGATAGGTGTAAGGGCGGCTAGATGTATAAGGGTTGCACTACGACGAGCATATGATACAAAGAACAATGCTAACCCTAACACATCTAAGATAACTACGTTGCTCGCCATCAAAAAGGCTTCAAGTACGAGCAACGCATGAACAACGTAATAAGCTTGTGCTGCCTAGATCGCAAGATGCGATCTAGGCAGCATGGTGCTTACCGAAAGAAACCCTCGAGACGAAGGAGTTGGCGATGCGCCGAGATTGGTTTGTGTTGAACGTTGGTTGTTGTTTATTCCATAAACCCTAGATACATATTTATAGTCCAGGGGACATTTTAATTCAAGCGTGCACCTAACCGTGCACGGGTAAAACTCTAACTCCTAACCGACACGTCTCCTACTATGGTACAGATACACGGGCAATTAGCCCAAACTTGGTACACAAGGCCGATTCACGTATTTCTTCTATGTATATTCTTCAATCGCGGCCCACCTCTGATCCGGTCAAATTCTGGTGATAACAGTAGTTCAAGTAGGCAATTCTCTCCTGGTCTCGTGGTAACATTGGCCTGTAGTGTCATGAGGAAAGGCAACACACCTGACTGCTCTCTTGTGCAGCATCAAGATCTAGGCTTGGATGATAGCGATAAGTGTCGGCGTGATGCAGAAGCTCGTTGTGGTCACCCTACTCAAATCGATATATGATTAGGACTGGCCAATTCGACGCAACGGAGTTCTAGGTAAATGTATTTACAACTAGGTCAGAGAGTACAGAGGAAGATTATCGCTTAACCCCGCCATGCCGGATGACAGAGAGAAGCCAGAGTCAGAGAAGAAGGAGATCAGCTTCTACCTTCGCTGCGCACGCTGACGCAGGTTTGCTGCTGGAGACCAAGAAGACGATCGAGGTCCTCCACCTGAGAACGGCGAGGGTATGGTGCAGCAGTGTAGATCTGGCTCGCCTCCACCATCATCGCCGATGTAGAAAGTGGGAAAAGAGGGATTCTGCTAAGGCTAATGAAGGGGTAACCGAAATAGGAAGGTGACTCCTAGCTTTGTTGTGCAACGCCACCCGGATTTTCCCTTCTCCCGACATCTCGTGTCAGAGCTCCCGCGCGCACGATGTTGTCGATTTTCGTCGTGCCCCGACCTGCCCTTGAAAAAACGATCGAT
This sequence comes from Lolium rigidum, assembly GCF_022539505.1. Taxonomy (NCBI): domain Eukaryota; kingdom Viridiplantae; phylum Streptophyta; class Magnoliopsida; order Poales; family Poaceae; genus Lolium; species Lolium rigidum. The sequence goes on from NW_025900295.1 coordinate 8,952, forward strand.
CTGGCCGTTCTTCCCGGGCCTGCTTTGAAAGTGCTTTGAGACCCATACTAGCCACAACGCAGTCCGCTCCAGCCATCCAAACACCAATTTTTCGTTCCCAACGATCTTGGCCGAAGAACATATAACCTACCAAAACGCGCACGATTGTCTTCAGGAGCCGTATAGCACGCCGACGACCTAGACGTCGGAGACAGCACATTCCAAGCAGGCATGAGTGTGTGCTCCACGACAATCCCTATTTGCCGTCGGTTGCGCCCGTTAGTGGTGGTCCGAGGCCTGTTAGCCTCGACGTCGGCCTGAGACAGCAAGGAAGAAGCCGCCGGAGATGAGGAAGAAGCGCCGGAATAGACCTCGCCGCCGACGGGGACGGCGCAGCTGGTAGAGGCATCGCCGGTGGAGGCGAGGAATGAAACTTAGGGTTTCGGGTGCGGGGTCTTAGGGTTCGGGGTGCGTGGATCGCCGGCGTTGGTACTTAAGGTTCCGGGTGCGCCAGAGAAGAAGGTGGGTAGTGGTAGGGGGGTTAGAGGGAGGCTGGGGCGACGGTGGACCAGCGGTGGGCTGTGGTGGAGGAGGACGGGGCGGTGTGGTACCGCGGGAGCGATGCCGGTGGCAGGTGGTGGCGGCAGACGGCCTGACAGTGGAGGCGGGGGGTCAAGAAACAAATCGGGAGGAAGAAGAAGCACAAGGAGGAGATAACCACGTGCTGTTATTGGGCATGGCCCGTGGCGCTCTCCCCGTGGGCGTCAACGCGTTTGGCGACGCGTGAGTTGTCAAATAGTACCACCCGTGCTCCACGTGCTGAGTCAAACGATCCGTGGGCTGGACCTAGAGCACTGTTTGTGGTGGGAAGCACGCCCCAGAAGCCTCCCTTTCTGGGCCCAATGGAACGGCCCGTTTCAGAGGCTCGGCCTAGATGTGCTGGTTAACGCCTGCGGTAAATACGTCATGTAACGGCCCGATGGAGTAGGTTTCTGTTTCCGGGTTTATAACGGTAATAACTTTCCGACCATACGCATATACGCTTTTGCTCCATTGTCCTAAAGACATCCACTTGCTAAATTGTCCTAGTAGAAAAAAATCACTTGTTCTACTGTATTTTTTCTTCCTCCTCTTTTGTTGGAATAGTTGGTCTTCTTTTGGTTATAAGGCCATGACGTATTTCTCTGCAACGGCATGACCACGTGAGAGAAGATGACGATGCGTCGCGCCGTATCTAGCTAGCCAGCCAAACATGAGCTAAACTAATTTCTATAGATTGTGCGTTGCTGATCATACAGGGCTAGATTGGCATCGATTGCTAGAGAAGTCGCGAAATAAATAACTCATTGTTTGAAAAAAAAAATACCTTCGTTATAAAATAAACGTCACACCTACCTTTATGTAGATACCAATATATCTAGTTGTACTGTAACGTGTAGATACATCTATAATAGTATCTAGTAAAAGTTGGCACATTTATTTGAATAGAGGGGGTATTTATCTAGACGACGTGGAAAGTGAGAACATTGCTATCTACAAAAAATACTGTATTTCATAAAAATATGAAAAAAAACATATCTACATTCTATGTGCGGACGTATCCATATATTATGTGTGGATGTAAAATTTCACAAACACCAACATTTTTTCGTCTTGGTATAAAAAGAAATAAAAACTAAAAACGCATTACTTTAGCACTAAATTTTATCTTGTTTACATAGGTCATACAAAAGTCAATTTCTATGCAACAACTTTTTTTCGGTAAGGGGCGTTTTATTACTCAAAATAGTTTTAAGCATTACACTCAGTCACTGCATAACTAGGATGCATACAGTCGTTTAATAGTCCAATATCAAGCAAAAAGAGATACGAAGAACGATAAAAAGGCCAACTACTATAAAGCTTCGTTGGCTTCAATCCTCCGACTATGCAGCCACCCATGTTGGAAAATGAACTCCGTAGCCGTATTCTCCAACCGTGTAGATACCTCCGTAAAGAGGTCTTGATCTTCCAAACGCTGAAGTGGCATCCATGAATGGAGCAAAGCTGTACACCAGTAAATAACCTGCAGGATAGAGCAATTTTTATCATTAAAAACCTTGTCATTTCTACATAGTCAAAGCGAACCATGCAACTGCAATCCCACTCTGATAATATTTTTGTACCTAGAATCACCCTATTTAGCCAATTGTCAAAGATGTTTGCAATGCTACAACGTGGATATAAGGTAGACCCTATCTGAATGATTGGTCGTATAGATCTAGCAACCCGATAATTAAAAAAAAGGTGTTTTATTGTCTCTTCTTCGTGACAAAACACACATTTCATACAACCATAGCAGTTGTGTATTACAAGTCTATGCAACAACTTGATGTGCATGTAAAGGTATCCATGCAACATATTTTTAAAAAAAATATTTCAAAATACGTTTAAAATAGATTTTAAATAAAGAGAGCATGTACACCCTATAGAAAAAGGTTGTTCCCTGATATAACTACTTCTTCATTTCATATTAGTTGTTATAGATTTAAATGTATCCTTTATACACGAGAAGTGTCTAGATACATCAAAACCAAAGACAACTAATATAGAACGGTGGGAGTACAAGTTATAGTAGCAAGGCTATAACTAGAAAATGATGTGCTGGTTATGATGGAACTTTTGTGATTCCCTATATATTCGAAATATAGCCAAAACTGTACTTAGTTATTTAGAAGAATCTTATAGAGTACCTAATCTCATCGATCGTACTCAATAATGATAGCAGCTGGTTGCACCGACCCGGACGTTTGGAACCTGGGTGCGCGCGCACCCATTTACGAAAAGTTCAAAAAAATGCTATTTAAAAGTTTCAAAAAAAATGTGAAGTAAAATTTTGCATGTATATATTATGTTGATACTTACTCGTGTAAGTTTTCACGAAAAAATACCATTGTGTGTGGCCTACATAAAAATGACAAAATGTCCAAATGAGAATAGTAAATAGGAATTTTACTATTCACAGGAATAGGAATTTGCATTTTGTCATTTTTGTGTAAGTCATACACAATGGTATTTTTCCGTGAAAACACACACGAGTAAGTATCAACATAATATATACATGCAAAAATTTACTTCACATTTTTTTGAAACTTTTAAATAGCATTTTTTTGAACTTTTCGTAAATGGGTGCGCGCGCACCCAGGTTCCATTCACCATTTCCGCTGGTTGCACCACAATCTTTTCCCTGCCATTTGCCTGTGCCGTGATCTTATCGTTCCATTTAAGGCGTTGGTGGGCTAGCTACAAGCACGCGTGCCTAGCGATAATGCGTGCTCCACCGAAACACGGGACAGCTTCACGCAAGTCGTTAACACCATCTTTTTTTTATGGAGTGCATACCCAGCAAGTCAGGAACCGAGCCATGCATACACAGTTGAGGAGTAGTAATAAGCAACTGGCTTTATTTTTATCCGAATGTCCAAGCCAGTAAAGGTTTTTACTGAATGTAGAGAGACTAGGATTTGAAGTGCGTAATTTCGAGCACACCATCAATATCCGGAGTCCTAAGCTAGGAGCAGCATTGCTTTTGGATCGACGCCTTCACTCTTCAGCTTGTTCTTCAGATTTCAATGATCCACTGAACTCTGAAGTAGTTGCTAAGATCGATCGATGGGTTACAATTTACACCAAGAAGATCGAGGCGGTGCGGCGCAACAGCTTGCTCTTACTTCACTGGCTAGGATGGGCTTCCTAGACTTACCACGTGGCGCCGTTCCTAGCATGGCTGCTCCCCTTACAGCCGCCGCCGTAGAGCCGGAAGAGGTTGAACGCGGAGAAGGAGGCGAGGAGCACGGTGGCGAGGACCGCGACGACGGCGCAGGCGAGGGCGACGCTGACCTGCCTGCAGAAGGCGCCGTAGAGGCCGCAGATGCCCATCCACTGCAGCTCCGGCTGGCCGAGCTTCCCGAGCAGCGACGACTGCAGCGCGGCCGCCGTCGCGGCCAGCATCGCGTACGCCAGCAGCTGGTCGCCGGAGAAGACGGCCCAGGCCAGCGCCCTGCTGCTCAGGGCCAGCGCACCGCCGCCGCCGCGCGCCATCGCCACAGCGCACCGCCCCGCCTGCAGCAGGCTGTACCCGGCGGCGGCGCCGTTGGCGGCCACCAGGAGCACCAGCGCCTTCATGTCCGTGAACCTGGCCCGCCGCTCCATGGAGAAGAAGGTCTGCGTCTGGCTGTCCGTGGCCACCAGCGCCGCCGCCGCCGCGCCGAGGCCGAGGACGAGGCACCGGAGCACCAGCTCCCACACCTTCAGCTTCCTCTCCGCCGTGCCCGCCATGGCCGCCATGAGTGACGCGCGCGCGAGCGTCCGTGAGACCGTGACTGTGTCTGTATGTGCGCGTCGTGGAGCTAGGCTCGGCTCGTTCGCACGCGGCACGACTGATAGTGATATGGCTCCACCGAGAGATCACCATGGCGTTCTTATAGCAGACGAAAATGGGAGTTCCCCTACTATAACGCCCGATAGTGGGAATGTGGGATCCTCTGTGGCACTATCTTTCGTCCCGCTACTTATTGTTGCCATCTCTCGTGGAGATAAAGGAAAGCTTTCCCGCCAACAATGGCGAGTGCGTAATCTTTCGCGTGTGCACGCCACGACCAACTTTCGGCATATGGGTTCGCGTATCAGGTGTCACCTCCCAACAAACTCCTGGGACACGTATATAAAATGTACTTATGTTTTATGAAGGGGTAGCCTTTTCTAAAGTTCTAAACTCATGAAATTAGATTACTGTTTTTGGTCTTATGAAGGACAACGTTTTTTTCTAGGGTTTCAACAAGGGCGGTCAACTCTCCCCTTGTCCACCAGCGGTGCCGCCACAGTTCCCCTGTCTTTTGTTGGTCGCTTCTATGGCAGGAGGGTGGGGAACCTCAGATCGTGTGTCTGGTCTTGTAGAGGTCTTTGAGTTCTTCGTCTCTTGTGAAGGGATACCAATGATGATGAGAATAAAGATCCTTCAACCCATCCTAGATCGAGGTTCTTTCTCGGAGGAGCGTCAATTGGCTGCAGTTCAGACTTGATCGCCTGGCATTATGTTTTTACGAAGGTTTTTTGAGGATGATTTTTACGAAGGTTTGGTGTGATGAGTGTATGTTTAGAGCGGTGGTGTTCTGTGGAGGAATGATGTCGCAGCATATATACTGGTGTTCTCAAGTTCCAAATCTGCATAATGAAGCTGAGCCAGGTACGGCTTCATCGGGAAACTTAAAGAGTTTTGTGTCCTCCATCTTTGTCTCCGCCTAGAAAACTTATGGTTAGAAACATCACGTAAAGCTCAACAATCATCCTACGCGAACGTAATAAAATGGAACGATAGCATGCCCTAAGAACGAGCCAAAAGTAACCGAAATAATTGCAACTATAGTGTGCACGCATGTATCAGCTCACTACTTGTTTTCTATTTATTTTTTATAAAGCGGATTTAAATTAATACAATGGTATGAAAAATGGTCCAGAGAAGATATATAGCATCGAAGATATTCTAGTAATTCAAAAGAGAATTTATTTTACTTCTCAAGCTGTTTGTCTGATTTGCAACGACTGCATATAACAACTAACAATCTCTTTATTCAGTTATAAAATCAATCAAGTAATACTACTTTGCTGTACAGCTATGGCTAGCGAATTAAATCTTTATATAGCTCGATCTAGGTTTGTGGTTTTCCATATAACAAGCACAAAGAGAATTTTGATCGTGAATAGTACGGTAGCAAAGAGTGTGTACTAACTCATTGATCAAGCTCCTAAGAGCATCTCCAGTCGCGTCCCCCAAATGAGCCGCGGACAAGAAATGGGGAAAAAAGTCATCCAGTCGCGTCCCCCAAAGCTAATTAGCGCCTCATTTTGTGTCCGGCGTCCCTAGAGTCTCTACCGGGGACGCCGGACATAAAATGAGGCGTCCACATGCATGCATGCAGCCCCTAGTCCCCACATGCTAGTCTCTTTCCCCACACTTTCTCTCACCTACTTTTCCCACATGGGGTGGTCCCCTCTATTAAAATGCATGCATCCGGACGTTGTTTGAAGGATGCGGCTGGGAAGGGTCTCTTTTTTTACAGATTTTTAGTCTCTTTTTGTCCGGCACGGTCCCAAACGTCCCCCAAATTATTTGTGCCGGACGCTTTTTGAGGGACGTGACTGCTCTAAGATGGACCGTGGACGGGCCACAGTGATTTGTCGAAGATATAGAAGCACAGAAGATCTAGCTACATGCCGGCGGTCCGCTACAGAATTCGCAATCGGAAACGACATGCGCCACTGACACCAGAATAAAGAGCGCTGCTCATGGAGCTCCGTCGCCTCGAAGTTCTGAAACCGATAGGGGTGAATCACGAGCCAGGTGTCGGCACCCTAGACAGGAGGGCTACTTGTGCGGCGCTAGGACATGGTCTCCCCCTCCCTACGTACGTGGCTACGTCTGCGTGACGGCGTGAATGCGTCGCAGAAATGGAACCGGCTCTAGGCCACGCCAAAACCAAAGAGATATGTGTGGCAGAGAGGAACCAGTTCTAGGCCACGCTAAAACCAAAGAGATATGGCCACAATGATGGGTGCATGGACGACGTGTCATCTGCATGCTCCTCTTCGATCTGTGGAACACGACCATCCCCCAGACACCCACAATAGTTTAAAATAACATCTATTGCATTCAATTGTCAAAAAAAACATCTATTGCATTTAGCTCTGGCATTTTCAAAGGCTAGGGCTAATTTATTTACTACTGTTTCTTATAGAAGATAAATTTCAGTGGTAACTTGCCAAAAGGCCGTGGGTGGTGCGGGCCCGTGTCCTCGGCCGTGCGGGCGGCGGGGAGGCGGCGAACGTGTGGTGCGACGCTAGGGGCCCTCCGCCGGCCCGCGGCGTCAGATCTGGGGAGATCTCCGCCCCCGACCGGTGAAGCTCGCAACTCTCGGCCAGATCTGCGTGTTTGTGGCCGGGTAGTTGGTGGTGGGGTTGGTCGGGACCGGGGGAACCTCTCGGCCGGCGGTGGCCACGACGTCGTCGACGCCCCTGGCGCCGATTCCCTCCTTGGAGGCTTCGTTGAGGTCCCTTCTCCCTCCCCACCCAACCCCCTGCTCAGGGTGAAAACCCTAGTCCCTGCTTGGGCAGTGGCGGCGTCACGATGTCGTTCCCCTTCCTGAAGGCACCGTTTGGGGCTGCTGGGGTGGTTGGCAAGGTTCTTCTGTTGTCGGTGGTGGTTCTTGGCGGTGCTCCTTGTGCGGCGTCGAGCCGAGTCTGGAGGTTGCTCCGCAAGCTTGGGTCGCAGTGGTGATTGTTGCTTTTGTCTGCCGATCCTCCTGGTGCGCCTTCGTTCGTCAGCGTGCGTCCTCTGGACGGTGATGTGGGTGGCAGTGGTCGTGGCGTGGCTTCTAGTGCGGCAGCTAGTCTTGATCTCTCCTTTGAGCTTTGGGTAGTCTCAGCGATGGTGGTTTCTTGGGGGAACCTCTCTGCCTTCCGACGGTGCGGCGCCCTGCGATCCGGGGCGAGAGGGAAGGGATCCCTCTTCGGAGTCAGAGACCGTGTGCTGGCCTCCTTTCGTTCTTGTGGTAGAAATGCAAGCAGTGTGCCTGCGGATGATGCTCCCTACTGCCCTGCTTCTCCTGGTGTCGGCGTTCGAGAAGACGATGGACACGGCGTGTCAAGCGAAGCTCGTAGTTTTTATCCTTTGTTAGCTTGTGTTTCTGTGTCCTGTTCGCTGTGTTTGCTATGTATGCACTCTGCCGGTTTCGTGGCTTTATTAATTTAAAGCAGGGCTTAGGCCTTATGTTTAAAAACTTGCCAAAAGGGAAAGGTACGACTCAAATAGGATTCAAGATGCAATTCATTCAACTATTAAGACAAGCAAGTATTCAATCATTTCGGAAATTAGATTATGAGATGATAAGTGGTTGGGTAACGCTACACTTTGCAAACAATGTCTATCTCTATGTAGTTGTCAGTACAGCGATATCATCACCACCGTTTCCGAGTTCTCTCCACCAAATGCTTTGCTATAGAGATTGGCAATGGTCCAACTAACGCAGAATTTGGTAGAACCTACATGAGAGTAGTTAAAAAAACATGAGAGGTTTGATCTTTGACGTGAGGTGGCTAGGCCTGTAATTAAAACGCGAAATTCGCGAGTTAAACGAGTAACTTGCGACTCGACTCGTCTCGATTTGAATTTGACGTATAACGAGTCGAGTCAAGTTTCAACTTTTATCGTTAAACGAGTTCAACCTAAACGTGTCGAGTTCACCTACTCGTGAGTAGATCATTTAGCTCGGTAAAAATCAACATTAGGCTGTATAATCTGATCAAAGAAGCTAATCCAATCCAAGTAGCGAAGTGTCTAAATCCTGTAAACTCAAGTCCTCTTTTGCTATTTGATAATTCAAGTACACTTGTGGTTTATTGACTTTTCTTGCAATGTTTCTTGTAAATATAGTCTATGCCTTATCTACTGATCCGCTAATATTATTCTTGTGATATAATTATTGACTGTTATGGTTTATCGGCTATATTTTGTGGTGTGATGACGTGTATTTCACACGTTCGTTGGGGAACCCCAAGAGGAAGGTATGATGCGCACAGCAGCAAGTTTTCCCTCAGAAAGAAATCAAGGTTTATCGAACCAGGAGGATCCAAGAAGCACGTTGAAGGTTGATGGCGGCGGGATGTAGTGCGGCGCAACACCAGAGATTCCGGCGCCAACGTGGAACCTGCACAACACAACCAAAGTACTTTGCCCCAACGAAACAGAGTGAGGTTGTCAATCTCACCGGCTTGCTGTAACAAAGGATTAACCGAATTGTGTGGAAGATGATTGTTTGCAGAGAAAACAGTAGAAACAAGTATTGCAGCAGATTTGTATTTCAGTATTAAAAGAATGGACCGGGGTCCACAGTTCACTAGAGGTGTCTCTCCCATAAGATAAAAGCATGTTGGGTGAACAAATTACAGTCGGGCAATTGACAAATAGAGAGGGCATAACAATGCACATACATGTCATGATAAGTATAGTGAGATTTAATTGGGCATTACGACAAAGTGCATAGACCGCCATCCAAGTGCATCTATGCCTAAAAAGTCCACCTTCAGGTTATCGTCCGAACCCCTTCCAGTATTAAGTTGCAAAGCAACAGACAATTGCATTAAGTATGGTGCGTAATGTAATCAATAACTACATCCTCGGACATAGCATCAATGTTTTATCCCTAGTGGCAACAGCACAACACAACCTTAGAACTTTCGTCACTTGTCTCGGGTGTCAATGCAGGCATGAACCCACTATCGAGCATAAATACTCCCTCTTGGAGTTACTAGCATCAACTTGGCCAGAGCCTCTACTAATAACGGAGAGCATGCAAGATCATAAACAACACATATGCAATAACTTGATAATTAACATAACATGGTATTCTCTATCCATCGGATCCCGACAAACACAACATAGAGTATTACAGATAGATGATCTTGATCATGTTAGGTAGCTCACAAGATCCAACAATGAAGCACAATGAGGAGAAGACGACCATCTAGCTACTGCTATGGACCCATAGTCCAGGGGTGAACTACTCACTCATCACTCCGGAGGCGACCATGGCGGTGTAGAGTCCTCCGGGAGATGAATCCCCTCTCCGGCAGGGTGCCGGAGGAGATCTCCAGAATCCCCCGAGATGGGATCGGCGGCGGCGGCGTCTCAGTAAGGTTTTCCGTATCGTGCTTTTTCGCATCAGGGGTTTCGCGACGGAGGCTTTAAGTAGGCGGAAGGGCAACGTGGGGGGGGCACACGGGGGCCCCACACCACAGGTCGGCGCGGCCAAGGGCTGGGCCGCGCCGCCCTATGGTGGCAGCCCCTCGTGGCCCCACTTCGTATCCCTTTCGGTCTTCTGGAAGGTTCGTGGCAAAATAGGACCCTGGGACTTGATTTCGTCCAATTCCGAGAATATTTCGTTACTAGGATTTCTTAAACCAAAAACAGCAGAAAACAGCAATTGGCACTTCGGCATCTTGTTAATAGGTTAGTTCCAGAAAATGCACGAATATGACATAAAGTGTGCATAAAACATGTAGGTATCATCAATAATATGGCATGAAACATAAGAAATTATCGATACGTCGGAGACGTATCAAGCATCCCCAAGCTTAGTTCTGCTCGTCCCGAGCAGGTAAAACGATAACAAAGATAATTTCTGAGGTGACATGCCATCATAACCTCGATCATACTATTTGTAAACATATGTAATGAATGCAGCGATCAAAACAATGGTAATGTCATGAGTAAACAAGTGAATCATAAAGCAAAGACTTTTCATGAATAGTACTTCAAGACAAGCATCAATAAATCTTGCATAAGAGTTAACTCATAAAGCAATAAATCAAAGTAAAGGTATTGAAGCAACACAAAGGAAGATTAAGTTTCAGCGGTTGCTTTCAACTTGTAACATGTATATCTCATGGATAATTGTCAACATAGAGTAATATAACAAGTACAATATGCAAGTATGTAGGAATCAATGCACGAGTTCACACAAGTGTTTGCTTCTTGAGGTGGAGAGAGATAGGTGAACTGACTCAACATAAAAGTAAAAAGAATGGTCCTTCAAAGAGGAAATCATCGATTGCTATATTTGTGCTAGAGCTTTTATTTTGAAAACATGAAACAATTTTGTCAACGGTAGTAATAAAGCATATGAGTTATGTAAATTATATCTTACAAGTTGCAAGCCTCATGCATAGTATACTAATAGTGCCCGCACCTTGTCCTAATTAGCTTGGACTACCGGATCTTTGCAATGCACATGTTTTAACCAAGTGTCACAATGGGGTACCTCCATGCCGCCTGTACAAAGGTCTAAGGAGAAAGCTCGCATTTTGGATTTCTCGCTTTTGATTATTCTCAACTTAGACATCCATACCGGGACAACATGGACAACAGATAATAGACTCCTCTTTAATGCATAAGCATGTGACAACAATTATTATTCTCATATGAGATTGAGGATATATGTCCAAAAGTGAAACTTCCACCATGAATCATGGCTTTAGTTAGCGGCCCAAAGTTCTTCTCTAACAATATGCATGCTCCAACCATTAAGGTGGTAGATCTCTCTTACTTCAGACAAGACGGACATGCATAGCAACTCACATGATATTCAACAAAGAATAGTTGATGGCGTCCCCGAAGCATGGTTATCGCACAACAAGCAACTTAATAAGAGATAAAGTGCATAAGTACATATTCAATACCACAATAGTTTTTAAGCTATTTGTCCCATGAGCTATATATTGCAAAGGTGAATGATGGAATTTTAAAGGTAGCACTCAAGCAATTTACTTTGGAATGGCGGATAAATACCATGTAGTAGGTAGGTATGGTGGACACAAATGGCATAGTGGTTGGCTCAAGGATTTTGGATGCATGAGAAGTATTCCCTCTCGATACAAGGTTTAGGCTAGCAAGGTTATTTGAAACAAACACAAGGATGAACGGTGCAGAAAAACTCACATAAAAGACATATTGAAAACATTATAAGACTCTACACCGTCTTCCTTGTTGTTCAAAACTCAATACTAGATGTTATCTAGACTCTAGAGAAACCAAATATGCAAACCAAATTAGCAAGCTCTAAGTGTTTCTTCATTAATGGGTGCAAAGTATATGATGCAAGAGCTTAAACATGAGCACAACAATTGCCAAGTATCAAATTATCCAAGACATTTTAGAGTTACTACATGTAGCATTTTCCAATTCCAACAATATAACAATTTAACGAAGAAGAAACTTCGCCATGAATACTATGAGTAGAGCCTAAGGACATACTTGTCCATATGCTACAGCGGAGCGTGTCTCTCTCCCATAAAGTGAATTCTAGGATCAATTTTATTCAAACAAAACAAAAAACAAAAACAAACCGACGCTCCAAGCAAAGTGGATAAGATGTGACGGAATAAAAATATAGTTTCAGGGGAGGAACCTAATAATGTTGTTGATGAAGAAGGGGATGCCTTGGGCATCCCCAAGATTAGATGCTTGAGTCTTCTTGAAATATGCAGGGATGAACCACGGGGGCATCCCCAAGCTTAGAGCTTTCACTCTTCTTGATCATAGTATATCATCCTCCTCTCTTGACCCTTAAAAACTTCCTCCACACCAAACTCGAAACAACTCATTAGAGGGTTAGTGCACAATAAAAATTCACATGTTCAGAGGTGACACAATCATTCTTAACACTTCTGGACATTGCATAAAGCTACTGGACATTAATGGATCAAAGAAATTCATCCAACATAGCAAAAGAGGCAATGCGAAATAAAAGGCAGAATCTGTCAAAACAGAACAGTCCGTAAAGATGGATTTTATTAGGCCACCAGACTTGATCAAATGAAAATGCTAAAATTGAATGAAAGTTGCGTACATATCTGAGGATCATGCACGTAAATTGGCTTAATTTTCTGAGCTACCTACAGGGAGGTAGACCCAGATTCGTGACAGCAAAGAAATCTGGAACTGCGCAGTAATCCAAATCTAGTACTTACTTTACTATCAAAGACTTTACTTGGCACAACAAAACACAAAACTAAGATAAAGAAAGGTTGCTACAGTAGTAAACAACTTCCAAGACACAAATATAAAACAAAGTACTGTAGCAAAATAACACATGGGTTATCTCCCAAGAAGTTATTTTCTTTATAGCCATTAAGATGGGCTCAGCAGTTTTAATGATGCACTCGCACGAAATAGTATTTGAAGCAAAAGAGAGCATCAAGAGGCAAATTCAAAACACATTTAAGTCTAACATGCTTCCTATGCATAGGAATCTTGTAAATAAACAAGTTCATGAAGAGCAAAGTGACAAGCATAGGAAGATAAAACAAGTGTAGCTTCAAAAATTTCAGCACATAGAGAGGCATTTTAGTAACATGAAAATTTCTACAACCATATTTTCCTCTCTCATAATAACTTTCAGTAGCAACATGAGCAAACTCAACAATATAACTATCACATAAAGCATTCTTATCATGAGTCTCATGCATAAAATTATTACTCTCCACATAAGCATAATCAATTTTATTAGTAATAGTGGGAGCAAATTCAACAAAGTAGCTATCATTATTATTCTCATCATCAAATATAGGAGGCATAGCATCATCAAAGTAAATTTTCTCCTCAATGCTTGGGGGACTAAAAAGATCATGAAAACCAGCTTCCCCAAGCTTAGAACTTTCTATATTATTATCAACAATGGTGTTCAAAGCGTTCATACTAATATTACTACCAGCATGCAAATAAGATTCCATAGATTTTTTAATTTTCGCATCAAACAATCCATGTTTTAAATCAGGAAATAGAATAAGAAGCTCATTGTTGTCCATTATGTCAAACTAGTGTAAACAAGAAACAAAAAGATGCAATTGCAGGATCTAAAGGAAATAGCTTCGAGCACACACACAATGGCGCCAGAAAAGTACTTTACCTGAGACCGGAGTATGAGTGCCTTTTACCTTTCCTCCCCGGCAATGGCGCCAGAAAAAGAGCTTGATGGCGTGTATTTCACACGTTCGTTGGGGAACCCCAAGAGGAAGGTATGATGCGCACAGCAACAAGTTTTTCCTCAGAAAGAAACCAAGGTTTATCGAACCAGGAGGAGCCAAGAAGCACGTTGAAGGTTGATGGCGGCGGGATGTAGTGCGGCGCAACACCGGAGATTCCGGCGCCAACGTGGAACCTGCACAACACAACCAAAGTACTTTGCCCCAACGAAACGAGTGAGGTTTTCAATCTCACCGGCTTGCTGTAACAAAGGATTAACCGAATTGTGTGGAAGCTGATTGTTTGCAGAGAAAACGGTAGAAACAAGTATTGCAGACAGATTTGTATTTCAAGTATTAAAAGAATGGACCGGGGTCCACCAGTTCACTAGAGGTGTCTCTCTCATAAGATAAAAGCATGTTGGGTGAACAAATTACAGTCGGGCAATTGACAAATAGAGAGGGCATAACAATGCACATACATGTCATGATAAGTATAGTGAGATTTAATTGGGCATTACGACAAAGTACATAGACCGCCATCCAACTGCATCTATGCCTAAAAAGTCCACCTTCGAGGTTATCGTCCGACCCTTCCAGGTATTAAGTTGCAAAGCAACGAGACAATTGCATTAAGTATGGTGCGTAATGTAATCAATAACTACATCCTCGGACATAGCATCAATGTTTTATCCCTAGTGGCAACAAGCACAACACAACCTTAGAATTTTCTCGTCATCGTCCCGGTGTCAATGCGAGGCATGAACCCACTATCGAGCATAAATACTCCCTCTTGGAGTTACTAGCATCAACTTGGCCGAGCCTCTACTAATAACGGAGAGCATGCAAGATCATAAACAACACATATGCAATAACTTGATAATTAACATAACATGGTATTCTCTATCCATCGGATCCCGACAAACACAACATAGAGTATTACGGATAGATGATCTTGATCATGTTAGGCAGCTCACAAGATCCAACAATGAAGCACAATGAGGAGAAGACAACCATCTAGCTACTGCTATGGACCCATAGTCCAGGGGTGAACTACTCACTCATCACTCCGGAGGCGACCATGGCGGTGTAGAGTCCTCCGGGAGATGAATCCCCTCTCCGGCGAGGGTGCCGGAGGAGATCTCCAGAATCCCCCGAGATGGGATCGGCGGCGGCGTCTCAGTAAGGTTTTCCGTATCGTGCTTTTTCGCATCAGGGGTTTCGCGACGGAGGCTTTAAGTAGGCGGAAGAGCAACGTGGGGGGGCCACACGGGGGCCCCACACCACAGGTCGGCGCGGCCAAGGGCTGGGCCGCGCCGCCCTATGGTGGCAGCCCCTCGTGGCCCCACTTCGTATCCCTTTCGGTCTTCTGGAAGGTTCGTGGCAAAATAGGACCCCGGGACTTGATTTCGTCCAATTCCGAGAATATTTCGTTACTAGGATTTCTGAAACCAAAAACAGCAGAAAACAGCAACTGGCACTTCGGCATCTTGTTAATAGGTTAGTTCCACAAAATGCATGAATATGACATAAAGTGTGCATAAAACATGTAGGTATCATCAATAATATGGCATGGAACATAAGAAATTATCGATACGTCGGAGACGTATCATGGTGCCATATTTCTAATGATTGTTGCGTATCACTTATGTCTAAATAATTAAGAAAATGCATCATATATTATACATGTTACTTTTGACTGTTTTAAACGAGCTACTCGTGAGCTTTGCGAGATGATTTTTAAATCTAAACTCGATTGTTAAACGAGTCGAGTTAAGCTAAATTGCTAGTTGACCGAGCCTTAGCGAGTCGAGTCTCGAATTCTATGCCTATAGGTGGCTGCAATCTGATCTTTGTATTTTCTTTATAAGGTTTTGTTGAATAACTTTTTTTGCATCATTTTAATGCAGAGCTTGTGGTAGAACCTCCATTTAAAAAACATGAGAGTAATAAATTCTCGGTGGACTCCATACATAGAGCATTGGTCCATCCATAGGTGAGAGTTGGTAATAAAAAAGATGTAAAATGAAGATACCGCTTAAGACAAAATATTTTGATGGTATCTTCGCAGAGGAGTATCCTCACCAAAGAGAATCCTGTAAACCATAATTGGCACGAAAGTACAAAATGTGTATTTTATCATCATGATGACACAATCAAATACTTATTATTCTAGTGTAAATTTGCTAGATCTATGTTGTGAGCCATGAATAGATTTTCCCTTGTATCCACCGTGTAGTGTTGCTAATATGGTTGACAACTGGTTACATGGTGTTGATCACAGGTTTAGAATGTTTATTAAGGTAAGTGTTTGCCATTATTTGGTCAATTTGCCTATTTTTAAATGATAATGTTTTTAATGAACATTTTTTTCTCGTGCAGATTATCCTACCAATGCACAAGTGTGCTTCGTTTATGGTTGCCTCTATAATATGTAGAGAGTCGAGATCTATTTACCGAGTTGGCTGCACGGTTGAAAAACGTTGCGAGAGAAACTTTTATCAAACATGAATGGAGGAGGGATTGACGGATTTGTTCTTCATCTCCATAGATGTTTTACAGTTTCTTGATGATTACTTATATTTATATTTTTTGCTTTTTGTCAAACTTATTGCGGATTTAAGCATCTTAGTTATACAGAGGCCAGACGTAATGATTAAGCCTTTTAAGTAATATAAATCGTCTTTTGTAAAAAAAACAAAGTATTCAGCAATTCAACTCATCAGTTTATCGAATCAAATCGAATTGAAATTCAGATAGCTAGTGCTTCCTCGAATTCTTACTGGTTTTAGCGGCTAATGAGGGGTATTTCAGGATTATCGTGCTCTTAGCGATTTTTTTATTTAGCATGTTTAGCATATAAAGTACTCCCCTCCGTTCCATCAAACTTATCTGAAATTTGTTAAAATTCAAATATATGTAGATGCTATCTAATATCTAGATATATTTGAATTTAGATAAATTATAGACAAGTTTAGTGGGACGGAGGGAGTACCTGAGGTCCTCCAAAAAGCTATATCCGGCTATTTGAAAGTTTGATACACTCACGTGCTCCGGAAAATACAGTGTGGCTAATGCAGGAGATAGCTGAGCCGTTGAACAGTGGCTTCTCATGTGCGGCAGGAAAAAATCAAAAGCTCGTGCGACGAAGAGCGGCAAGAGAAGTAGTGGTGAGACCATAAGAGATGGTGGAGACTGGAGGGAAAGATACCTGTCAAAGAAATGGAAGGGGCACATACTTTCGTAGTTTCACATTTGCCCAACCATGTGGGTGGATCATCACCCTCAATGCCAATCAAGTACAAAGAGACACAACTCAGAGTCTCACATTTGCAGGAGGGATGCAGGGACCTGCTAGTCCTGTTCTTGTACCGTCCAGTCTAAGACCATAGTATTGAGCAGTGTTTGAAATTTTGAATTAGATAAAAGATTTTTTTTCCAGAAGTGTCATTTACATATATGGCAGCAGCATGCACGAGAGATTTCCGGCCAACAACATTTAACAGATACAACACTGTTTGCTTCAGCTCTGTTTCATCTACTGATACGAACTTTTAATTTTAACATGATACAATCATTACCGTGCTCAAAGTACTAACAAGACTATAATGTAGCCTACAGGCGCATACTTTCGCAGTTTCACATTTGCCTAACCATGTTGGTGGGTCATCGCCCTCAATGCCAATCAAGTACAAAGAGACACAACTCAGAGTCGCACACTCGCACATTTGCAGGAGGGATGCAGGGAACTGCTAGTACTGTTCTTGTTCACGTCTGTGTTCGGTTCTGGAACGAAGAGGAATGGAACGGAATCGTCCCGCACTTGGAATCCGTTCGCGTGTTCGGTTTGCCAAAGGAACGGAACCAACTGGTTCCACAAAAGAGAATATTCCTCTCAGATGCGGAATGGTTCCACCAAATCGGTCGGACGACGAGGAACGGCTGGCTGACCAGCCCAACTAATCCCTCCAAAAAATAATTAGCCTCCCTAACTGTCTTCTCTCCGTCCTCGCCGGATTGCGAGCACGCGAGGCGGCCAACGGCGACCAGGCGCGGATGCCGACGGTGGGCAGGCGCAGATCCCGACAGCAAGCAAGTGACGACGAGCAGGCGCGGCGGCTGACGGCAAACACGCCGACGCGGCGGCTGCGAGGCACGCCCGGCGGAGGACAGCGCACGGACGATGGCGGCCAGCATGCGCGCGGTTGCGAGGCACACCCGGCGGTGGCCAGCTCACTCGGCGGCTGCGAGGCACGCCCGGCGGAGGATAGCGCACGGGCGACGGCAGCCAGCATGCGATTTGGACACCGAAAATCATGTTTATGCCATTCCATTCTATTGTGCGATTCCAGAACCGAACAGAAAACGGAACCATTCTGTTCCTCGATTTTTTCTGAACCGAACACAGGGTCGGAACCATCCCATGACATCAGAATGGAACCATTCCATTCCGTTCCCCCTGGTTCCAGAACCGAACACACCCTAAGACCATAGTATTGAGCAGTGTTTGAATTAGATAACGATTTTTTCCCAGAAGTATCCTCTACATACATGGCAGCAGCATGCACGAGAGATTTCCTGCCAACAACATTTAACAGATACAACACTGTTTGCTTCAGCTCTGTTTCATCTACTGGAACAAACTTTAGCAGGATACAAGCATTACCGTTCTCAAAGTACTAACAAGACTATAATGTAGCCTACAGGCGCATCATTAGCCTAGTATCCCCACCTGCAGTAGGACAAACTCAACAGCATTTGGTTTCCTAAGGGGAAGACGCCGATTATACTCTCGTTAACACTTCTCACTGAAGAAATCACCACAACATTAGCACAATAAAACCTCTAGTCACCAATCTGAGCAGGAATAGCAATCCTGCTCTTATTTGGAGTGCGGCTCCGATTTTGGCGGCATGGTGCGGACGTTCTTGAGAAGGTCCTGAATTTTGGACAGCATCATCGTCTGAGAGGGTGGGTGGGAGGGATCACTGGCCGCGCTGCTGCTCGCCTGCGGGGGCCGATGACCGTCCTGAAGCTTTATCTTCTCGAAGAGGAACTGCTTCTCTGCTTCCGCTTCCTCCAAGCGACGCTTGAGGTAGAGGCTAGCGTAGTCCTGCTCGGCCCGCTCGGATTTGGCGAGTGCGATGCTCTGGAGCCTCTCGGCCTCCTGACGGGCCTCACTTGCCTTGAGCTGGAACATCTCGGCCTCTGCCTGTTTCAACCGAACAATGCTCTCGAGCTCCTCCACCTGCTGCTTCTTCCGCAGCCTCTCGGCCTTGAACTCCTGAACTGCTCTGGCCTTCTCATCAAGCTCCCGATCACAGGCATCCACAGCGAGGCGGGCCTTTTTGTAAAGCCCCATTTTCTCTTCAGCAACAAGCTCCATCTTTCTGACAGCTTCCTGGACAACCTCCGCAATACGGTTACAGGCATCCTGGGGAGTGATCAAGCGCCCCGATTCTTCATTTTCAGAGTTCTTTGGGGAATCCATATCGAGCTCTGTGAAAACGTGAGCAAGTAAGCAACCAAAGTCAATAGTTAATCCATAAGTTAATTTCTAAGCAACCATGCAAACTGCAAAGTAAGAATTTAGAAAACCAAGAAGCGATGACAACTGTGTTATAAAGAGACTTGGGTGACTAACCAACTTAACCATGACATAAAACGAATAAAATCAGCACGGACGATATTGAGCTCAGCCAAAACACATCGAGCGTGCAACCAACTTATACATGTGTACACAAGAAGTTGCCTAGAGGATAGAAAGCTGTGTGACCACAAGAACTTCTAAAAATTCTAGTACAACAAGGCTAACAAAGGTATGTGATCAACAGAACATCCAAAAATTCTTGCGTTATGAGCCTAGGTTAGTGATGATTATAACTTGTAGCAATTGGAGGATAACTGGCTGATTGCTATCATTCTCCCAGCGGAACGCTCCCGTGCGCCATGACGATGAAGCCAGTGCTAGAGAAATATGGAGAAACAGCAATCTCCTCCATATATAATGTTTCTCATAGAAATGAACTTCTAGGAACCTAATAACCAGAAACCAGCTAATATGAAACCTTAACTAATAGGGGGAACCATAACAGATGGTCAGTTAGTAACTAATCCTTTCCCAAGAAGAAATTCTTGGCTTCTACAACTAAAACTTTCCAAGTGCTGCTCATAACATATACTTTTAGTTAAGACTGCTGTATGGAGAAATGATATAAATAGGGTATTAACCTTTTGCAGAAAAACAGGAAAAATTACTCCGATCCATAATCTATACCACTATATAGTACGCGAGTTTTTGAATTTGGATTTACCACCCGCCAGTTCTAGAACCTTCCGCCTACGGACCTCTAAAGTAATCCAAGCCGTAGATTTGCAGGTTGAAGCTGATATGTGCCGTTCATCTGACCAAAACTCAGTCGATCTAACGGCTGTGGAAGCTTGGATTCACCTCTCCCATTCCCGCGCTCGCCTTTGTTGCTTGCTGAATGCTGAGTGACGAAGCTGCTGGAAATATCGGGATAGTTCACTCCACCGTGAGCTCCAGTGCTCCACCTTCTCTCATTGGTCAGTCAGGAGTTGCAGGTCCCATGTAGCATACGTCTTATCGGCAGTGTCACTTCATGGTTTGGAAGCAAACAGCTGATACCATTAAATGCCAGCATTTTACCGGCTCCATAGTAATTAGCAAGCCTACCTTATCCGTCTATTCAGTATTTGTATGATTTAAAGTGTTCAGTTCATCAGACCTGACAGGTGATTCTTCAAACGGCTGATACCATTAAATGCCAGCATTTTACCAGCTCCATAGTAATTAGCCAGCCTACCTTATCCGTCTATTCAGTATTTGTTACTGTTCAAAAAATCGGCCGAGATACCGATTTATCGATCGATTTATCGTGAATCGCGTGGTAACCGATAAGATTTCGGCATATCATTTGATTTATCGCCAACACCGATATTTCGAACGATTTGTAGTCTCATAGCCGATATTTTGACCGATTTCAGTCCGATGGCCGATATTGCGGTCGATTTTCAGTGAAATATCTCTGAAATTCTATATGGCACGTGATATTTTCGTCATGTAGGCTTGTAGAACAGTGTTTTCCTGTTTTATTGCTTCAAATACAAGGAATCAAGCTAATGCTTCTGTTAAATGCTAAAATATTATTTTTTACATAGCATATTATAGAAAATTTAGTGCTGGAAATTATGATTTACAAAAAAAATAAACCGATAATTGGCCGACCGATAAAATCGATTAATCGGCCGATAAGCGATTAATCTCCACTTTGAGGCCGACCGATAAGTTAACGATTAACGATTTCTTGAACATTGACTATTTGTATGATTTAAAGTGTTCAGTTCATCCGACCTGACAGGTGATTCTTCAGACACCCGCACGAACTAAGAAAACTCTGTTAGAAAGAGGGAGAGAATGATAATTGAGTGCATGCGCTTTTCTTAGTTTGTTAATCATGTACTAAAGTGTAACATTTCTAGATATGTATATGTTTAGATACACATATCTAGATGTGTTTTAGTGTGTAGGGTGTAGATACATCTAAATATTGACAAAAATAAATTAATTAATGTGGATCTGGAGAATACTAAGTACTCGCTCAAAAAATACAACTTCTCAAAAAAATATACAGTCCCTGACATGTAATTAATTTTGATCGTTATGTTTACTAAAAAATATCAAGAAAACACTTTGACCATTAATTTTGTCAATAAAATATGAATTTTATGTCATAAACATTATATCATTGGAAATCCTTTTTCAATATGAATCTAATGGTATAGTTTTTTAAAGATATATAACTCATATTTTTTTATCAAATTAATGGTCAAAGTGCGTGCACGCCTGTTAAACTGTACCGGAGAAAGTAGTATGGCCACTTAGTCAAAACATGTGAAACTGTGGTAGTACAAGAATTGTAGTCCTTTTATGGAATGTAATTAATATAATTAATTGTCAAGACAAGATTGCAAGACTACAAAGTTTCCATATGTAGAAAATGCATGGATGGTCTGTTTCCACAAGAACGTTGTACATTTTTTGAATCAAAAAATTGCAAGAAGCCATTGCAAATATAATTGACATGTTCATTGCATAATACTTCTCACTATAAATTAGGCAGTCACTACGGATTAAACATCACGTCCTTGTGTATTGTTATTGTGATGAAAACCGTTTCTTTTGCCATCTGTTCTTTCCGAGGATTAAACATCTTTTGTCATACAAAATATTCTGTAAGATTGTAAAAGGCATTAATTATTAAAATGCGACCAAAACATTTCTATATGTGAAAAAACTAGGCACATATCTTTTCTGGTCGTTTCATGTAGGATTTGAAATGATTGTAGTTTTAGTACACATATGGAGAGGTACTTGCGATTTGTCTCGGCGACAAATGTGAATACTCACCCTGTCCTAAAAAGATTGTCAAGGATTTGCTTAAATTCGGATGTAAGTATACACTAAATAGTGTCTAGATACGTTTAAAATTAGACATATTTATAAAGTTCTCTACCAAAGGAGCACTAAAAAACAATATTGAAAATGTCTGCAATCATGCAAACCAGAGTTATCTAGAGTTGTACTTCTGAATAATTACAGTTATACTCCTGAATTAATTATTTCTAATTCGATGAAGTGTTGTACTCCTGCATAATGCATGGATACAATTATTATGTCTTAAATAAGGTGACAAAAGAAGAAAACATGTGTTGGCGTGCAAAGCACGTGTAGCTTACTAGTAAGTGTAGTGGTTTCAGTTTAAATTTAAAATAAATTGAACTACAACCCCGACACTTATTATGGATCAGAGGGAGTAGTTTATATTAGTTACATAGTAACAGATCTCTAAAACAAAGATACAAAAATGCATTAAATGGAAGAATTTTGAATGAAACAACACTAGTTCTTTCTTTCACCATTCGATCTGATGACTGATGAATGAGTCCCAAATTCTTGTCTTACATCATTGGCACAAATTCACTGTTTTCAATAATGCTATCTATCTGCTGTAAGGTGTCAAGTGGGATCCCACCAGTATGCCAATTCTAGTTCATTGTGGCATCTGTAGTAGAAAATTTGAGCCCAAAATTTACACTAAAAATTTCCAGATGAGCTATAAGTGGGATCTTGGTGGGATCCCACTTGCATCCTTAATCTGCTGTCCATCCTACCAAAATTAACGGCTTTAAAGCACACCTTAAGGAACTAATATGGGCCATATTTGAGCAGACAGTAAGCTGAAGCACTAACGCGATTTTAAAAAACAAAACATAAATGAGTTGAGTCATAGATTAGTATGTACTGTTTGCCTGGATAGTGCTGAGAGCACACATCATGATCATAATACACTTGTTACAGATGGCTAAAAAAACCTTTCTGTAAAAAAATGTCAAAGAAAAACAAAATCGACGCATGGTTCATTTGGGAATTGGCCAGTGAGAGATGGAGTTGATACTTGTCATTGCCAAGATACTGGTCACTGAATCAGTTTAATCCTTCATGGTAATATAGTCTTAAGATATGCAGGCACACAAAACAGAGAACAAAATAAGGTAGCAAGTAACCAGCAGATCTTGAAGTACAGGTTCTTGTGCATGAAAGTAACAGATGGCTGGTGAATGTATGTTGTGTTGCTGTCAAACTTGACATCATAAGCACGCAAATGAAGTAGCAATGGTAGACGGCAACATGAGTACCACAAAACAATATAATAATCAAGCGCAGGCTTACACAGAGCATTCAAAAAAATGAAGGAGCAACAGAAGTACACATACCTCGGAGTGCATGCATTATCATTCTAGGATTGACAGAATCAGGAGAACTGTTCCTCAACCTTTCAATCAGATTTACACATTTCCTGAACAAATTCCTCCCTTTTGGGTCTTCGCTTAGACGAAATATCTTACAAACAAACTCAAGCTCCCGCAATAAAGCATCCCTATCCCAACCAGGAGCACATTGCTGAAACACGTCCTTAACCCAACCAAACAGTTCTGATGTCTTCTGGCAGGCCTGGCACCTAAAAAGCATTTCAGCATGACCAGTGCCGCTCTTGATTGACTGCCCCGTCCCAATCTGGCCATCACGAATCGCGCAGTCGGTATGAGTCCAGTGAGAACAGAAATCACATCCAACCCAGCGGCACGTGTTGACCTCGAAATCAAACTTGTTGCAGATCACACACATGCAAAGGTTGCAAAACCCACTCCTGTTAGCACACACATTGCACCTGCACTCCTCGGCAGGGAGAGCACTCTGGCAAGCAATGTTTCGGCACCTCTTGTACAAGAAGACTTCCACCAGGCGGCTTTGGGGAATGGTAACGCTGGGATGCAAGAACGCCTGGATTCCAGTCTTGATTGCCACCAGGATCTCCAGCTGAACGTGATGGGCTAGTGAAAGCATAGTTGGTGTCAAATCACCCCTGCCCTGGACAAACTTCTGCAGATACAGAAACTCCTCGATATGGTGAGAGCCCCCAGTCCCTTCCAGAATCGACCTGAGCTCATTCTTGATCTCCTCCAGGTGCTCCTCTGGCATTCCCTTCATTCTCTCAGCCACTAGGTCCACTCTCTCCCGCGCAACCTCCCTCAGCGAAACCCTGTCGACGCGGGAGCTTCCGCGGATAACCTGCAGCTTGGGGGTACCGTTTCCCATGTCCTTGGCCCTGTCCAGTTTTATCACGACGCCACTACTCGCAGCGGCAGCGTTGCTATGTTCCGGCTCCACGGGCCAGGTCTCCCTGGAACTCGCGCTCTCGGTGGCAGAGTCGTGCCCCTGGTCAGAGTTGGACACAGGCTCCTGCATCTCCGGCGAGCCGACCTGCTCCGACGAGGCCAACGAGAGGGACGTCTGCAGGCTCGGAGGCCGTGCGCCGTGGCGAGGCGGCAGCATCCCCTGCGGCGGGGGCTGCTGATGGAAATTCGCGCCGGAGGAAGTCCCCATGCCACACAGATCGTAAGCTGCAAGAAAAACAAAGTTTAGACACTTAGTGCAGCAATTGTTTTAGGTATAGGTAGAACTAGGTAAGCACCGGATCCGAGTTGAGCAGAAGCTAGTTGGCTTATCTCGTCTAGCCTAGTGATCTAAACCGAACCTAGTAATCCCAATGATTCACTATGCGCTTCTCTCGGCGAGTAGATATGGAAATCGCGAACTATTCGCCGATTTAAAGCTTATCTTCTAGACCTAACCAGCCGTGCATCCCCTTGCCGAGCTAGTCGAGCCGTGGGAGGGAGGGAGGTCGCGTAGAGGGCGAGACTGCGCAGATCGAATCCACAGCAGGAACCCCATCGAACGAACTAATCGGGACTCCAAAATTCCGGTCTGCGGGCGCAGACCTTGCTACCGTACTTGGGGCGCAATACTAGCAGTTAGGGCGGGTCGGGCTGCTCACCTCGGCGCGGCGCAGCGAGGGGATCGGCGGGAGGATCGGTCAGAGCAGACGGATTCGCTCCGTTGGTCGCCTCTGATAATTGTGGGTGCGAGAAATGGAGTCCAACCCGACGATACCAAACGAGACGAGTCGAGCGAGCGCAGGAAGAGAAGTAGCGAGACCGGGCGTGGCCGGTGGTGAGGACAGGGGGAGACCGGCTTGACCGGTGGGCGACGCGGAGGTTGGAACTCGGGCCCACACCGGAGAGGCTGTGTGTTTCACCAAGGAAATGGCACGGACGTGGTGTTTTGGCTGCGTATGGACTACTAGCACAATAAAGAAGATTATTAGTAAATCAATATAAAATATGATAATACTATTATATATGTTGTAAATGTGTGAGAATACACGTTAATAAAGTATAAAAGTTCATGTATATACTTTACATGCATCAGTTAGTTCTCGAAGAATTAGTAAATCCTATATCTAACCCTTTTAGCCTCATTTATCATGTTTGTTCGAGTTATTTTGCCATATAGGTTGATTTGTATAATTGCATTCTACACATACATTATATCCACACTTTCCTTAAAAAAAACATCAGTTTTGATATTCACCTTTCAAGAAAGACATATTTGCTCCTTCAAAGGTGCACTCGAAACTAAAACTCTAACATGTTTGCTGCGATAAATTAGCATTGAAAGAGGAAAATATCTTGCTAGCTCATACTCAATGAATTTAGTAGATATAAGCTACTTTCAGAATTGTGATATTAGCTGACACTTTCAAGTCGCTAAATGTTCTTTCTTACGCTGTGTTTGGATGCACAGAATTTGGCTGTGGAATTGAATTCGACTAAAATTCCGAATCCGAGATGGAAAGGAAATAGCCTCCATTTTAATTTTGTTGTTTGGATGTACATGGTATTTGTTGTTGGATCAAAAATTGGCACCCAATTCTAATTCATGTTTGGATGCACAAACGTGGAATCGAATTGGAGAGAGGTAGGGAGGGTAGGAAGAGGTCGACTTGGATGCACCGTCACCTACCACCACCGTCGTTCCCATATCGCCCACCGCCGTTGCTCCCCTACCGTCGACGTTAACCTACCGGTCAGGGAGAGGCCACCGCCCGCCGCCGTTCCCCGCCCGCTGTTGTTCCCCTACCAGCCAGGGAGAGGCCACCGCCTGTCGCCCCACCCCTGCTGGCCAGGGAGAGGCCACCGCCCGCCGCCCTGCCGTTCCCCTCCCTATCGCCGCCGTTCTAGGGTTAGGAGAGTCATTGAGGACGACCGGAGCCGGAGAGGAGGACGCATATGGGAGAGGAGGGCGCAGATGGGGAGAGGAGGGCGCAAATGGGTGGCTTACCGGACCCGGAGCCGCCGCCGCCGGGAACGTCTGCATCGCTGGCCGGAGGAAGAGGCAGAGCTCCTAACTCCCTCGCGTCCTGATGCGTTTCGCGTTGACGAAGGGGTAAGCGCGGGGGGGCAGCGATTCCATGCCTTTCTGAGGTCCCGGGCTCGGAAAGTTTCCAAGTGAAACGGTACGCGCGCGGGGGGCAGCTCAGAATTTGCCCGAGGTTTCCGGGCCTCAATTCTAAGGCCATCCAAACAGTCGAATTGGGCCTATTCGCTCCAAATTCCAATTTCATGGCCAAATTATGTGCATCCAAACACAGCATTAGTGAAATACACAAAGACACGAATGCAAGTGTATGCTTGTGAGGTGTTTGCTCTCCTTTGAACTTGGAGATCTACTATGCATTTAGAAATTTCATGTTTAATTCGAAAGGCTTTGTTGCTGGCCACCTTGGACCATCAATAAACTTTATTTTGGTCTATGTAAGTGAATTGGAGGCACAAGAAGGTGCTTCATTTCGCATTTCTCTTTTTATCCCCTGGTGTTTCTTTTTTCTCCATCCACACCTCCCTCGTCGTGGCACCTTCCAAAGGTCGACAATTCAAAGGAAAGCGAGGGAGAAAGAACATCCATAAAGGGAAGGGCGGGTGTAGGCGCAAGACATGCTTCATTTAGCAAGTGTTTATGTTTTAGTTTTAGCTATCAAAAGAATACATTAATGATCATTGTTTAGAATATATCCGGTAACACTAATTTAGGTCATACGAGAACGCCACTTTTAAATATTGCTAGAAATAATCATAAGAATTTCATTTTTTGCAACATTCATACAAAATTATGCTGCCACATCATAAATCTTTAAATACAAGTTCAATCTATATATTGATGAGGACATCCCTACGAACTACTACCTCTGTCATTACAAGATGAACACAAGTCCAATGAAGTTAGGATTGGACCCATTACAAGGAATCATGCGAAGCTACTTAAGCAACATGTGAATTCACTCATGAACGATACTTTGATCGATGAGAATTTTATACTGCCTAAGTCCTTTTACTTATGTATGATCAGGTATGAAGATGGAGCAAGCGTCGCACGAGGAGATAAGAAGCAGCTGGACATGGTGCTGGACATGAAGACATTCCATGGACGCGGGAGGGAGGAGAGGAAGGCATGCACGAAGGAGGAAGAAGGCTTCACCGGCACTGCCGCTGGGAGCACCCCGGCACTGCCACCAGGAACACCCCGACACTGCCACCCTGGGCACCCCGTCATTGCCGGCCACACAGGCACTTCCTGCCACGACACCCCGACACTACCGGCCCACCTGGTTCCGAACCAGTTTTGGCCAAACCTGTTTCAGGTCGGTTTGTATCGAACTATTTCGACCCCTGGTCGTCCCGGACGTCTATATAAGCCCCAGGGATGCCCACAAATTAGGTTTAGATCACGTTTAAGATAAACCCTAGTTCATAGTTGGTTGTTACGCAAAACTATTGAATTCTATACAACAATTCGCATCGATCTGGTGTTTTGCTACTGATAGTTTGTGTGATCTATCGTTCCACTTAGAATTCGGAGATTGCAAATTAACCACTTCGTGGTCGCGGCTACGTGCGCAAGTGTGTGGAGTTGCGAATATCTTGCAGGGTTGAGAGTTGTTGCATTGGCGACAGAGACCAATCGAGAGACTTCGTCGCGTCATACAAGTTATCATCCACTTCATCATCGTGTATCTCCGATGTGTTCATCTCGTGATCATCATCACCACTGTTGCTTACTGAGAAGATCGGGCAACCCCATCTCATCTTGGTATCAGATTCCAGCATTTCCTCGGTAAGCATCCACAAATTCAGCGCCATACAAGTTGTCGCATTTTCGGCACTTGGGTCGGCATGCCGGGTGCTGATGTCGGGCTGCCTGGCACCTAGGACGGCCTACCGGGTGTTGTCGGCGAGTCACTCGGTACCTGGTCCAGACCACTGGACCCTGTGCCGGTAGGTTGGCACCCTGGCGGTCCTGTCGGGCTCGACGTTAGGTGTCTCATTTTTTTAGCTCAAACTGTCATATTTCTTGAAGGGTGTAAAAGGGGCCTTCTTCTCCATTGTTTCTTAGGGTTCTTGAGCACGTTTTTTACCATAATTCTTGAACCTCTTGAGCTTGCTTCCTCTCCCTTTCCTCCCATGATTATTGCATATTATTGAGGGATTTGAAGAGGAGAACTAGATCTACAACCTCCATCAATCAATTCTTCCTCTAAATGAGGGGAACTCTTGGGATCTAGATCTTGGAGTCATTTGTTGATTTCCACTATTGTTCTTCCTCTCTAGTTTCTCCATAGAATTTGTTGCTTTGGTGGGATTTGAGTGTGAAGGATTTGACCACCTTTGGTATTCTTGATGTGGCATCCTTGCATACGTGCTGAGCTCTCCATTAGGATTAGTTCGAGTGAGAGACCATGAGCATGTTACTCTTGGAGGGGTTACCTCCTAGTTGGCTTGGAGGTTGGTCTCCAGTGACCTCTTGGTGGAAGATTGTGAAGAGGCACGGGCTTCTCCTTCGTGAAGCTTCTGAAGTGGTTGTGGATCTTATCATCTCTGGAATGGAGAAAAAGCTTGCCATAAGGGAAAGACCTTTGTCCTCCGTGGTATTGGCTTGGAGAAAAAAGCGAGTCTTCGTCGCGTTCAGGAGACCTTCGTGGTAGCCCGCATCTCTCCAACGTGACGTACCTCACATTGTGTGGGGGAACACGGGAATACATCTTTGTCTCCGCGTGCCTTGGTTATCTCTATACTCGAGTTTACTTTCCTTGTGATAGTAATCATGCTTTAAGATCAATGTTACTGCAAACAATGTTCTGATACAATGTTCGGAAACAATGTTCAGATAACAATATCTGGAACAAAACATTGTTATCTGAACATTGGTTTGCGAAATTGTTTCAGAACATTGTTTCTCGTAACATTGTTTTCTGAACATTGTTTTGCAAAACATTGTTTCAAACATTGTTTCTCGTAACATTGTTTTCAGTAGCATTGTTTCAACAAATGAATAGAAGTCGTTCGTTGGAGATATGAAATTCAAAGTTGAAGTACATGTATCTTGCTATCACTTGCGTTATGTATATATTATGCCTATCACTTGTTGTTGCATTTAATTGGGCCTAGCATATTTAGGTTTTGTGCTTGTAAAATAAACATTAGTTTAATTATGCATTCTTTTACAAACCAAATATGTAATAGTTTTAAAAAACGCCTATTCACCCCCTCTAGGCGACATCTCGTCCTTTCAGCCGCCTTTGGGACGCCTTCACACGTTGCCAGCTTGTCCACCCGCACGTCGCTAGCACTCCGGTTTGTCTTCACCAGCATCAATTAGGACACACCTCCCCGAGTAATCGCCTCGCCGTCTGCAAAGGGTTTGCACCTGCATCATCGCTGGTTATCATCAACAACAACGATCTACAACAACGCACCATTTCTCATGGTCTTCGTCAATACCAACGGGGTTCTTTTTAGACACCACGCTCACATGACCCGGGTTTAATTAATCCCCGAAATATTCTAGCACTCTAGCTCAATCAACATCAACAACTACCTCGTTGTCTTTGTCCACCAAGACCGCACCACTAGAGTTGCAGTTTGATGACCCACAATTATAGGGGGTGTATCGTAGTACTTTCGATAAATAAAAGGAACCCAATGATGACCCACAAGTATATGGGATCGCAACTGTCTTCGAGGGAAGTAAAACCCAATTTATTGATTCGACACGAGGGGAGACAAAGAATACTTGAAAGCCTTAACATCGGAGTTGTCAATTCAGCTGCACCTGGAAACAGACTTGCTCGCAAGAGTTTATCAGTAGTAACGGTTTTATAGCGATAGCGAGTAGTAAAATAACAGCGACAGAGTAACAAAGACAGCAGTAGTGATTTTAGTAAACAGCAGGATTAAAATACTATAGGCACGGGGACGGATGACGGGCGTTGCATGGATGAGAGAAACTCATGTAACAATCATAGCGGGGCATTTGCAGATAATAATAAAACGGTATCCAAGTACTAATCAATCAATAGGCATGTGTTCCAATTATAGTCCTACGTGCTCGCAATGAGAAACTTGCACAACATCTTTTGTCCTACCAGCCGGTGGCAGCCGGGCCTCAAGGGAAACTACTGGATATTAAGGTACTCCTTTTAATAGAGTACCGGAGCAAATCATTAACACTCCGTGAACACATGTGATCCTCACGTCACTGCCATTCCCTCCGGTTATCCCGATTTCTGTCACTTCGGGGCCATTGGTTCCGGACAGCGACATGTGTATACAACTTGCAGGTAAGATCATAAACAACGAATATCTTCATGAATCAATAACATGTTCAGATCCGAGATCATGGCACTCGGGCCCTAGTGACAAGCATTAAGCATAACAAGTTGCAACAATATCATAAAAGTACCATCTACGGACACTAGGCACTATGCCCTAACAATCTTATGCTATTACATGACCAATCTCATCCAATCCCTACCATCCCCTTCGGCCTACAGCGGGGAATTACTCACACATGGATGGGGGAAACATGGCTGGTTGATGGAGAGGCGTTGGCGGTGATGGCGGTGATGATCTCCTCCAATTCCCCGTCCGGCGGAGTGCCAGAACGGAGACTTCTGGCTCCCGAGACGGAGTTTCGCGATGTGGCGGCGTTCTGGAGGGTTTCTGGCGACTTCGACTTCTCCCCGTGCGTTTTTAGGTCGAGGCGAATAAGTAGTCCGAAGGAGGGCATCGGAGGCCAGCCGAGGGGGCCACACCATAGGGCCGCGCGGGCCCCCCTAGGCCGCGCCGCCTTATGGTGTGGGGCCCTCGGGCCTCCACTTGAATTGTCCTTCTGGCTCCGTCAGTATTCTAGGAAAATAGGCCCTTTCGTCAAAATCCCGAGGTTTTCCCGAAAGTTGGATTTCTGCACAAAAACGAGACACCGAACAGATTCTGCTGAAAGCGGCGTTAGTCCGTGTTAGTTGCATCCAAAATACACAAATTAGAGGCAAAACAATAGCAAAAGTGTTCGGGAAAGTAGATACGTTTTGGACGTATCAACTCCCCCAAGCTTAGCTTATTGCTTGTCCTCAAGCAATTCGAGTTAACAAGCGAGCGATAAAAGAACTTTCACGAACACATTTGCTCATATGATGTATATATTCTCATGATATGGCTAATACTTAAGCAGTTCATAATAAGATACATGCAAGTAAGACCATCTAACAGCTATGTCAATCATGAAGAGGTACCAACAATTAATAATAAGCATCATGAATCATGTAAGCAGGATTGCAATGTTCATAAGAGAGTATGATAAAGTGGTATCTCGCTTGCCTATATTTGATTGGCAAAACATAAATGCCCGGGCACCTCTGGAGTTCATAGAAAGACTAGAAGTAGTGATTGTCAAAGATAAAAGCATTTAGTTTCAAAAAAAAAAAAGATAAAAGCATCAAAGTTATACCACAATCAATCATATTTTGAGACAAGCATATTATACTAAGAATGACAGTTGTGCTCTCAAGAAAGTGCTCAAAGAAAGGATGGAGACACAACATAAAAGTAAAAGATTGACCCTTCGCGAGAGGAAGCAGGGATTAACATGCGCTAGAGCTTTTTATTTGTAAAGCAGGAGTAAAATTATTTTGAGAGGTGTTTGTTGTTGTCAACGAATGGTAATGGGTACACCAACTACCTCGCCAACCGGACTTTCAAGAGCGGCTCCCATGAATTATTTGCATTTTTATGTGGCACTCCTTCCAACCTTTCTTACACAAACCATGGCTAACCGAATCCTCGGGTGCCTGCCAACAATCACATACCATGAAGGAGTGCCTTTTTAGTTTAGTTTTATTATGATGATGACACTCCCCCCAACCTTTGATTACACAAGCCATGGCTAACCGAATCCTTCGGGTGCCGTCCAACAATCACAAACCATGGAGGAGTGTCTATTTAAGTTAATTAATTCGGGACTGGGAATCCCATTGCCAGCTCTTTTTGCAAAATTATTGGATGAGCGGATGTGCCACTAGTCCATATGAGAGTCCGTCAAAAGTAAATGACAAGGTTGAAAGCTAAACACCACATACTTCCTCATGAG
This sequence comes from Lolium rigidum, assembly GCF_022539505.1. NCBI lineage: Eukaryota > Viridiplantae > Streptophyta > Magnoliopsida > Poales > Poaceae > Lolium > Lolium rigidum. The sequence continues at coordinate 41,389 of NW_025900295.1, forward strand.
CTATGAAACATTAACACAAATTGAGAAGCATTTTGAAGGTTTTAAAGGTAGCGCATGAGAATTTACTTGGAATGGTTTGAAATGCCATGCATAGGTATTTATGGTGGACACTCTGGAATAACTTGGTTTTCATGTGTTTGGAGGCACGAGCAGCGTTCCCGCTCAGTACAAGTGAAGGCTAGCAAAAGACTAGGGAGCGACAAATCAAGAGAGCAATGAATTGTCATAATCATGCTTGCGGCAAAATAAATTAACTGAGGCATAAAAGTGATACAAGAACTCTGAAGCAATGTAAATCATGGAGGCTTAATTGACTTTTGTTCAGTCATATGCATGTGTGAGCATGTGCCAAGTCGATATAAATGAATTATTCAGAGGAGGATACCACAATGCCATACTTATCTATGAATAAAACAATGCAAGCAAACATCCATGACATGCTACTCATATTAATAAATTGGAGCTAAACATGAGATATCATGAACTACTAGACTTTCTTAAATGACATATACCTCATATGAACCAACTAAGCATGCTCACGTGGATGAGTATATGTACAAAAATGAAAACAAATAGAGTTCATACCAGCCTCTCACCACAATCAGATTGTCGTAGATCGTCATTATTGCCTTTTCACTTGTGTAGCTTGGATAATATGAAATGAAAACCACGCTCCAGCCACCGAAGACCATTGAACTCATAATAAACTTTACAAACCAAAGAAGAACAGCAAATATTTTTGGTGTTTTCGAATTTGAGAACAAGAACAGAAGGAAACAAGCAAACAAAGCAAAATCTTTTTGGGTTTTCTCATAGCAAACTAGCAATAGCAAATAAAGCGAAACAAATGCAAGAGACCAAGATAAACAAATGATGAAGAGAAACAACAGAAATATTTTTGGTCTTTTTGTGTTTTGGGAAAGAAACAAAGTGAAAGCAAGAAATAGCAAACTAAAAGAAACACAGAAAAGCGAGATGGCAGAAATCTGCCAAAATCTGACAGCAGTACAGAAATCGATTTTTACAAAAATCTTACGTTGCTCAGCTAGAAAAGTGTTCAACTAATGAAAGTTATATAACAACCTGGGGAACATGCACAAAAATTGGCAGCTCAAAATAACATTCTGGCTGTGCGCACGAATTTTTACGGTAACAGTCCAGAATCTGTTTTCAGGCAGCACTTCCCCAAATATCATCTTCCTCTCATTAGAAAACCACTCAAACAAACTAAACAAGTATATACAAGTATCCAGCAACCATAATATGCAAAGAATGAGTGATGCCGGTATACCTCCCCCCAAGCTTAGGCTTTTGACCTAAGTGGAGTTCAACCCCATCGAGGGTCTGGGTTCCACGCCGGTGGATCATACATGGAGTAGTCGTAATAAGGTACCGATGCAGAAGAAAAACGTGGGGGTTCCTCATACCCAGCTTGTGGATGCGAAGAGCTTGCTGCATCGGATGACGAATCGAGGTGTTCCTCGACCTCATCCGTGTTGTCTCGTGCACGATGGCTTCCTCCCTCGATGTATGCATTAACTGCACTTTCCGTGACTGACCAATCCTCCCTGGAATCAAGGTTAAACAGAGAAGGTGCAGGCAACCCTACTAATTTTTCAACTTTCTTAGTCCTTGTCCAAGATTTCTTGTAAAATGTTATTCTGTAAGACAGGTTTCCTAAATTAGACGAATCAGAAAGAAATTCATGTTTAATCATGGAAGCTATGTCAAGTTTCTCTAAGGGGAGCTGAACATCAAGACGGTGAGGTCCTACATTATGCATGGCTAATAAACGAGAGGCGATGAGACCTCCACAAATTCCTCCCCTCTCACGGTTAGTAGAAAGTCTGTTGGCTATCAAAGCTCCCAAGTTATAAGTCCTATTACCTTGTAATGCAGCAGCTAGAAAGGCTAGATCAGGGATAGTTAATTTACCTCCATTCTTTCTCGCTAGAACGCACTTGGTAATGAAATAAGCGAAGTAACGAATAGCTGGGAAATGAATACTACTGATTTTACCATCATCCTCCGAGAAACTTCTTCCATGACAAATCATCTTGAAGAGGTCCAAGAACTCTTGCGGCGATCCCTTTATCTTCTCGCATGATCCCCATTGCGGCACTCGATTGCTGCACAAAAATCACTGAATGGCAAGTTGACAGTTTTATTATAAATTTTATACTGAACCATGGGGTTAGATCGTGACCAATTGAATTTAAAATCCTGCACTACTGACATAGTCAGTTTCACATATTGGCATGGTTCCCCATCAACAAAATCATCCAATCCTGCACGAGAGATTAAACTTTGAACGTCCTGCAAGATCCCTGCACCTCTCATGAAATCCACACACGGATAATAAGCGGGGTATACTCCTTCTTCCCGGTGAACTCTCATGACCTGTTGGACTTCTAATTCTTGTTGGTTAAGTTGGTGCATGCCTCCTTCCATTTTCTGAAATTTTTCAACAAACAATATAAAACTTGATTTGGTGACATATAATTGAGGGAAACTACCATAGGAACTTGCTAGAGTACTAATCATGCATCAAAACTAGTTTCTACCACTTAGAACAAGCATGCAAGCTCACTAAACATGTTACCTACAACAGCAAAATATTCAAGATATACTTCACCAAACAAAATTCTACTTGGATAATCGAAGGAGTCACATACCGGAGAGCAAATGTGCCAAATTTCAGACAGAAATCTGGGCTGAGCAAAGAGATCGAAAAATCCCGAGCTCTTGAGCAAAAACGCGAGTGAGAGAAAGTTGGTTCGAGTTTTTTCGGGAGAGAGAAGATGCTTGGGAGAAAGAGATGAAGAAGTGGGGCAAGGAGGGGCCCACACCACAGGGTGGCGCGCCCCCCTTGCTGACCGCGCCGGCCTGTGGTGTGGCACCCTGTGGTGCCCCACAGGTCATCCTCTAGTGCTCCCAGGTGCCTCGTCGAAAAATAGGACCAACGGTGTAACTTTCGCGAATTTTTGAAAACTTTGAAAAATGCACATTTCTGGATATTAAGTTCATTATTACTGGCCAGGAATTTTTTTTTGAAAACTCTAATCAACTAAGAAACTTTGCAAATTAAAAATGCTACAGCAACTAAAGCAAGTGGAGGAAGAAAGAGATGTTGTTTACCTCCTCTATGCATATAAAAGGTATTTGTTAACAAGGTTGATCAAGTCTTGCCACCAAATAGATTTTACATAGCATATGAAGAAATAAACCTCAAATCAATCATGTTACCTTGAATTGTATTGATATGGATCCAATCACAAGAGTTTGATATTCTTCTTTAGGCTCATATATAGGACAATCGATAGTTCCCACTTTGATAGTTCTCACATGAGAAATAGTATTAACTCCGCACGCTTTTTCAATCCTCTTGGGGAAATAGACGGTGTGTTCCTTATCATCAACATTGAAAGTAACCTTTCCTTTATTGCAATCAATAACAGCCTCTGCGGTGTTAAGAAAAGGTCTCCCAAGAATAATAGACATATTATCATCTTCGGGCATTTCCAACACAACAAAATCAGTTAATATCAAGCAGTTATTAGTAACTTGAACAGGAACATCCTCACATATACCAACAGGAATAGCAGTAGATTTATCAGCCATTTGCAAAGATATATCAGTAGGTATCAACTTATCTAAGTAAAGTCTCTTATAAAGAGAAAAAGGCATAACACTAACACCGGCTCCCAAGTCACATAGAGCAATTTTAACATAATTATTCTTAATAGAACAAGGAATAGTAGGTATACCTGGGTCGCCCAACTTCTTTGGAACTTTGCCATTGAAAGAGTAATTAGCAAGCATAGTGGAAATCTCCTCACTGGGGATTTTCCTTTTGTTAGTAACAATATCTTTCATATACTTTGAATAAGGAGGCAATTTAATAGCATCAGTCAAAGGGATTTGCAAGAATAAAGGTTTCATCCAATCACAGAATTTATTATAGTGTTCTTATTCCTTTGATTTTAATTTCTTAGCAGGAAAAGGCATTTGCTTTTGCACCCAAGGTTCTCTTTCATTACCATGTTTCTCAGCAATAAAATCTTCTTTAGTATACTTTTTATTTTTAGCATGCTTTTCAGGTTCTTTTTCAACCTCTTCTTTATCGGAGTATCATTCTTATCATTATCTTTCTCATGTTCATTACCACTTTCGGTTTCAGCATCGAAATAGAAATACTATTAGGATCATTAGCAGGTTCGGAGGATTCTACAACATTTTTATGTTTCTTCTTCTTTTTCTTAGATGGAGCTCTAGGTTCAATGCGTTGAGAATCTTGTTCAATTCTTTTGGGATGCCCTTCAAGATATAGAGGATCCTGGGTAGAGACACCACCTCTAGTTGTTACTTCATAAGCATGTTTTTCTTTAGAATTATTTCCTAGCAAGTCATTTTGCACTTTAGTGAGTTGATCAATTTGAGTTTGAACCATATGAAAATGTTTAACAAGCATCTTAACATCATTGGAGGTTCTCTCCACAATATCATGCAATTCACTAATAGCTTGAGAATTTTCCATTAGATGATTCTCTACTCTCATATTAAAATTTTCTTGCTTAGCAATATAATTATCAAACTCATCTAAGCATTGCGCAGGAGGTTTTGAATACGGAATATCTTCCCTAGTAAAGCGTTGAAGGGAATTTACCTCAATCATGGATGAAGGGGGAATTATCTCACATATATCTTCTATTGGAGGTAAATTCTTCACATCTTCAGATTTAATACCTTTCTCCTTGAGAGACTTCTTGGCTTCCCTCATATCTTCATCATTCAATTTAATTAAACCCCTCTTCTTCACTATTGGCGTTGGAGTTGGTTCAGGCGTAGTCCAATCATCATAATTCCGGCCTATTTTAGCCAATAATTCTTCGAGCGTCGTCCGGAGTTCTTTTCCCGAAAACACAACCAAGCACAACTATCCAGGTATGCCCTAGACTCAATGGTTAGTCCACTATAAAATATATCAAGTAAATCATGCTTTTCTAAATCATGGTCAGGCAGAGCTCTAATAAGAGAGCAAAATCTTGCCCAAGCCTCAGGCAATTTCTCTTCATCTCCTTGATCAAAATTATAAACTCTCTCGCAAAGCAAGCATGTTGAGCACTAGCAGGAAAGTATTTCCGTAAGAAAACAGCAAGCAATTCTTTTGGACTTTTAATAGAACTAGGTGGCAAACTATTATACCAAGTTTTAGCGTCATCCTTTAATGAGAACGGAAAGATTTTAGCAACAAAGTAAGTACGCTTCTTAACATCATCAGAAGAAAAGCTACTCAAAGTAGATAACTCAGTCATGTGTTCAACAAAGACTTTCTTTTTCAGCACTCACAAAAGGGTGTTTTCTCAACAATAGCTATATGAGATAGATCAAGAGAAAAATCATAATCTTTATCCTTAATGTTTATAGGAGATGTGGCAAATTTAGGATCAGGAGACAGTTTATATCTAACAGGATGTTCTGCAAGCAACTTTTTAATTTTTCTTGCATCAGTAGTGGCATTGCATTTTTCAATAAAATCATCATCAAGTTCCACATAATCTTCATCAAGATCATCACTAGAGTATTCAAGTTCAGGTGAATTAATAGGTGTAGTAGCATCAGGAGTTTCAGCATTTTCAATTTGTCTAGACCTAGCAATTTTAGCATCTAGAAAAGTTCCCAATGAACCACTATCATCAAGCACAGCAGAAATATTATCAGTATTATGAGAGTTTTCAGATTCAGCAGAAGTACCAGCCATTTGAAGCATGTGGCGGTGAAACAAGTTTATCAATCACAGATGGTGAATCAAGAGCAGCAGAGGTACTCACAGTTGTACCTTTTCTTGTAGTGGATGGTAATATGGCGACCTTAGTATCGCGAGGTTTACCCATGATGGAGAATTTGCAGCGAACAATATCAATCCAAGTGAACTTCCAAATAAAGCTATGCTCCCCGGCAACGGCGCCAGAAAATAGTCTTGATGACCCACAAGTATAGGGGATCGCAACAGTCTTCGAGGGAAGTAAAACCCAATTTATTGATTCGACACAAGCGGAGACAAAGAATACTTGAAAGCCTTAACATCGGAGTTGTCAATTCAGTTGCACCTGGAAACAGACTTGCTCGCAAGAGTTTATCAAGTAGTAACAGCTTTATAGCAAGATGGCGTAGTGAAATAACAAAGAAGCAGAGTAACAAAGACAAGCAGTAGTGATTTTAGTAAACAAGCAGGATTAAAATACCGTAGGCACGGGGACGGATGACGGGCGTTGCATGGATGAGAGAAACTCATGTAACAATCATAGCAGTGGCATTTGCAGATAATAATAAAACGGTGTCCAAGTACTAATCAATCAATAGGCATGTGTTCCAATTATAGTCGTGCGTGCTCGCAATGAGAAACTTGCACAACATCTTTTGTCCTACCAGCACGGTGGCAGCCGGGCCTCAAGGGAAACTATCGGATATTAAGGTACTCCTTTTAATAGAGTACCGGAGTAAAGCATTAACACTCCGTGAACACATGTGATCCTCACATCGCTACCATTCCCTCCGGTTGTCCCGATTTCGTCACTTCGGGGCCATTGGTTCCGGACGGCGACATGTGTATACAACTTGCGGTGTAAGATCATAAACAACGAATATCTTCATGAATCAATAACATGTTCAGATCTGAGATCATGGCACTCGGGCCCTAGTGACAAGCATTAAGCATAACAAGTTGCAACAATATCATAAAAGTACCATCTACGGACACTAGGCACTATGCCCTAACAATCTTATGCTATTACATGACCAATCTCATCCAATCCCTACCATCCCCTTCGGCCTACAGCGGGGGAATTACTCACACATGGATGGGGGAAACATGGCTGGTTGATGGAGAGGCGTTGGCGGTGATGGCGGTGATGATCTCCTCCAATTCCCCGTCCCGGCGGAGTGCCGAACGGAGACTTCTCGGCTCCCGCGACGGAGTTTCGCGATGTGGCGGCGTTCTGGAGGGTTTCTGGCGACTTCGACTTCTCCCCGTGCGCTTTTAGGTCGAGGCGAATAAGTAGTCCGAAGGAGGGCGTCGGAGGCCGGCCGAGGGGGCCACACCATAGGGCCGCGCGGGCCCCCCCTAGGCCGCGCCGCCTTATGGTGTGGGGCCCTCGGGCCTCCACTTGAATTGCCCTTTCCGGCTCCGGCCGCATTCCGGGAAAATAGGCCCTTTCGTCAAAATCCCGAGGTTTTTCCTGAAAGTTGGATTTCTGCACAAAAACGAGACACTGTAACAGCTTCGCTCGAAAACAGCGTTAGTCCGTGTTAGTTGCATCCAAAATACACAAATTAGAGGCAAAACAATAGCAAAAGTGTTCGGGAAAGTAGATACGTTTGGGACGTATCAGCAGGCGTATATATCATACATTCTAAGGAAAACAATACCCGACGATCCAGTTGAGGCAAGGCGAGTTATTAGATGATCCAAAGCGTTCACGGTGGTCAAAGGGGAGTTGTACAAGAGAAGTATCTCGGGTGTGTTACAAAGGTGCGTTACACCCGAAGAAGGAAGAACAATCCTGAAGGACGTACACGAAGGAATATGTGGTCACCACGCGAGCAGTCGAGCTATTGCAGCCCAAGGTTTTTCGAGCTGGATTCTACCGGGTTGACAGCAATTGAGGACGCGAAGGAGATAGTGTGAACTTGTGACGCGTGCCAGATATTTGCCGCAAAGCCTCACTCTCCGGCAGCAGAATTGATGCCAATACCCTTATCTTGGCCCTTTGCTCAATGGGGTCTCGATATGGTGGGGAAGTTACATAAAGCTTCGCCAGGAGGATACGAGTACATGCTCGTCGCTATCGACAAATTCACCAAGTGGATAGAAGCGAAGCCAATAAATTCACCAGATGCAGCGTCAGCAATAAAATTCGTGAAGGGCATTGTTTTTCGGTTTGGCGTACCTCACAGCATCATCACGGACAATGGCAGTAACTTCACATCCAAGGAATTCAAGGCGTACCGTGCGTAAGTAGGCATCAAATTGCACTTCGCGTCGCTTGCGCATCCTCAAACCAATGGACAAGTCGAGAAAGCCAATGGTATCATCCGCAATGGTATCAAGAAGCGTTTGTTAGGGCCATTGGAAAAAGCTCGACATACTTGGCCGGAGGAGCCGCCAAGTGTGCCGTGGAGTATCCGAACAACACCAAATACAAGTGACACAGAAACTCCGTTTTTTCCGGTCCATGGAGCCGAGGCAAGAATACCAATAGAAATAGAGCATGATTCTCCAAGAGTCACGGAATATGATGAGGAGGCTTCTAGAAAGGCACTAGAAGACGATGTCGACGCGTTGGATGAAGCCAGAGACGAAGTATTGTCAAGGATCACTAAATATCAGCAAGACCTGAAAAACTATCACAGTCGATGTCTGCGACCAAGATCCTTTCAGGTTGGAGACTTAGTCTTACGACTCAATCAAGATCGTACTGAAAAACTCGAGTCACCATGGCTTGGCCCTTACATCGTCACGGAAGTCATCGAAGGAGGAGCGTACATGATCAAGGATAAGAAGACAGGGGTTCCCGAGAAAAACCCCTGGAACGTGGCACAGCTAAGGTGTTTTTACGCTTAGTGTCGAAATATAGTCCTCCTTGTAAAAATACAATGTACTGAAAAGCCCGCGAGTTTTCAGACGCACTCTTTGCCTTTTTCGGGGCACCGAGTGGGGCCGGGAAAGGTTTTTAATTAGGCGGACTCGCGGTGCTGCAATATAATAAAGATAGTGGAGATACATATCTTTTTCTTCGACATGCTCGGGGGCTTACGCCTCGAAGTTACAATATATACACAATATAGATGAATTTAACCGGCAAAAAAATATTTCGCCTTGGTACCAAATACCTCGCCAAATAAAAAGAAGGTACAAAATAGCAATTAGCAAAAGAACAAAATACTCGGGGGCTCGTACCCGCAAATATAGTATATTCAATAAGAATTTGGGTGCCTTGGTTTAAAACCTCGCATACACAATAAAGAGATTTACCACCGAAACACTCGGGGGCTTGATGAGGAAAAATAGAAATATTTACTAACTTTACAATGAAGAATGTGTTTACAACATACAGGACGCAATTCCTGAGAAAACTCGACAAGCTAGAAGAAAAAATGTCAATGGCGGCTCAGTATATTATCTATGGTCATCCGTCCAGTATTTGAAGCACGAGTACTATGTTCAGCATAGCTGCCCCTTACGAAGAACTCAGCATCCATCCGAAGAAGTTCATCCATCATATCTTCGGCAAAAGGGGTCACATGATCCTCAAGCTTGCTAACATCCCTTTTTCTTTTCGCCATCTTGGCTAAGCACTTGGTAACAATTTGGCTCATGTCAAACTTGGGATAGCAGATTTTGATCATCATCATAGCAAACCTGGCACCGGCAGATAGTTGAGCTCGTACAAAGTTATGGATACGAGGAGCATCTTGAAACTTCTCCAACAAACCAAGAATAGTGTCGGGCGCCTTGTTCCGAGGAAATAGCGTCTTGTAAACCAGGGTCAATGTTCTGATGCAGAAATAAAGGAACTCGCGAACCTGACAGGCGCGGTCTTGAAACCTAACAATCTGTCGGGTTCGCTCTGGAGTGGCCCAGAACAGAGAACCATGGTCAAGAGAAAGGTTAACGAGAAGATTTGTCCTTGCGTTTACCCTCTCTTCTTCAGCAGCAGCGTCGAGAAAGGAACCTATTTGGCGACAGCACAGGAATTTCAAAAAAAGAATACAGCAGGAAGACAGAAGTTTTGATTTGGAAAAGCATACCTGACATATCCACACTAGCTTCATTCATCAACTCGAGCATAAAATTCTCTCGAGTGGTTGCCTTTTCAGCTTCAGAAACGGCGGCTTCCTTGGCAGCTATGGCTTCTTGAGCTTGTTGAAGTGCAACTTTCTCTTTTTCGGATGCTTTGCGAGATTGCTCCATCATCACAAGTATCTGTTTCTTCGCATACTGAAGTTGATGACGAAGTTCTTCCAAGTCTTGTGGTAAATTCTCACTCGAAGAATCTCTATCAAGTTCAGCATCAACAAGCGCTTTCTTCGAGCGAGACGGAGTAGATAACACATCAGAAGGACGAGGAGTTGCAGAATAGTTGTCAAAAATCAACTGAAAGAAAAGGCTCGACATCAATCATCAAGCAAAGATAGATTCTCATTGATTTTCGAAGTATATACATTGCTATTACAAAAGAAGGGTCCCTAATGGACTATTGAAGTAGATGTCGCCAAAACTACTAGAGCGACAGCGTCAAAAGAGAGTAAAAACTAAAAGAGAAGACAGGGTGGTCTACTTGACCTCCGGCTTGGATGCGCTTGGAGAACGAGTTGGTTTGACACCAAGGAAGGAAAGGATTGGCTTTGAGGGAGGTTTGGCAGCTCTAATTAAAGATTGCTATTTCTTCGTCTCCATCTCCCCTATGTCGCCAACCTTGGTCCAGTCGACGTCTTGCTGGCTATTAGCAATCAGCGCGATGGTGCCCTCAACACCAATCTTCAGGCCCTCTTGGCGAAGTTTGAGCCCAAGATCTTCCGACACGTTGAAGGCTTTGGCAAGAGCAACGAAAGTGTGGGGCTCCTCTTTTTTCGGGAAGAAGTAGGGGAAAAGCTTCGAGAGACCTGCCTCGGCGTCAGCAAGACCTTCGCGTGCTTCATCCCCATGAATTTTAAAAAGAGTCAGCGCGTCGAGAAGTTCGTCGCCTTCAGGATCGTCCACTTCATAGTCTTGATGAGTTCTCCCTGAAGACAAAAAAAGGGGTAGCTCGTAAATAGCATGCTCGGGAAAAATGCAGTAACCCGAGAAAAAACAGCAGGAGTCAAAGCACTTACTCACAAAACGTCGACTTTGCGACTCCAGGCGAGCGAGGATTTCTGTTTCTCGAGCAGATTGCTGTTCTATATTCTCGCTCAAAGAGTTTTCCGCGGCATGAAGTCTTTTTCGAAGATCTTCGACAGCGGCAGCATCGGCTTCATCTTTCTTACGAGCCTTTTCGCTCTGCTCTAGCTTGGTAGCAAGAGCGTCAGCACGCTTATTGGCTTCCGCAAGATCTCCTGGTAAAAAAAAGTGACAATCAAATGTTATGACAAAAATAGTGGAGTACACGCAACAAAGGAAGAGGATAACAAAAGTACCTTCCAGCTTCTTGGTATGATCACGATACCCAATGAATTGGGTACCAAGACAGATAAATTCCTTCATTAAAGGCTGGGGAGAGGACCAAAACAAAGAGAAGTCAACACAGCCAGTCTAAGTTCGATAACATATCGCAAGAAACAAAGGAGAGATGGAAGTACTGAAAGGCTCGGAAAAAGAACAAAAAAGAGAAGATTGAAACACTTACATCATCTAATGAAGGCGTCGAAGAGCTACCAGGGAATAGGATAGGTTCCTTGGATGGTTCGACCCTTGACCTCTTTGGCGAAGGAGCACGGGGGCTTGCAGGTGGAGTCGAATGCTCAATGTTTTGCTGAGGAGACAAAGTTTCATCCCCATCATGATGAGCTTCGGACACAACTAAAGTACGCGACGTACTCATTCGAGCAGCCGCGTCAATAGGTTGTTCTTCCTCCTCGTCACCACTACAACAAAAATGGCGACAGTATAAGAAGCAAAAAAGATAAAAAAAACATCAAAGAACAAAAAAGTAAAGAGTAAGGAGTAACTTACGAGCTGACGAGGGCATCGTTGTATGGATTGAAAGCTGCCTTCCCATCTGAAGGATTAGCTTCTTCGGCTTTGGAGGTGCCGGAATCTTTGACTTCATTCCTTTTCCTCTTGTTCTTTGGAGAAGCAGGAGGAATGGAGTGTGTCGAAGCAGTGGCTTCAGAATCAGCATCTTTTTCAGAAGAAGGCGCGGATCTGTGAGATCCCGCGACTTCACTGTCAGGGCGCGAGGTGCCTTGGTTGTCATCATCGACAACGGTACGGTCTTCAACTTCTCCACCCTCAGGAAGGGGAGGAAGAGAAGTGAGAGAGGGATGGTTCTGAGAAAAAGAAAGAATGTCGATAAAAAATAAAAAGAGTGTCGATAAGAAAAAGGAAGTCATGCAAAAAAGCAAGCAAGATAGTAGTCGACATATAATAAAACTCGAGGAGACAATATAGCAACCAAAAGGACAATTACCTCGGGAAGGGGATTGGCGCCACTATATGGCGCAATGCGGCAAGAAGTAGGAATGCTGTCCTTCTTGCTAAGCTTCGACATCCTTCGGATCAATTTTTCCAAGTCCTTCACAGGAAGGTCCTTGGAAATTCTCTCGACATCTTCATCACCAGCATACATCCAAAGGGGATTTTTGCGAGCTTGCAGAGGCTGCATTCTAATCCTAAGGAAATATGCTATGATCTGGATACCCGACAATTCCTTGCCGCGGGTGTTCTGGAGCTCACGGATGCGAGTCATCAGCGCCTCTGTCGCTGTTTTCTCTTCTTCGGTAGCTTCAGCATCCCAGGATCGGCGGCGAAGAATCTTGGTTTTTCCGTCAAAGGGAGCAATGTTGTACTCCACTGAATCAGAGCCCTCCTCATGTATATAGAGCCATCTCTTGCGCCACCCTTGGACAGAATCAGGGAATTTGACGTCGAAGTATTCGATGTCGGGACGCACACAGATAACGACGCCGCCGATGTTATAGGCGACCCCGTGGGCGCCATTACGGCGGATGCAGAAAATGCGCTTCCACAGAGCCCAATTCGGATGGACTCCGAGGAAGCACTCACACAGTGTGATAAAAATCGACACGTGGAGATGGAATTGGGCGTCAGCTGATGTAGCTGAAGCCCATAAACAAAAAGAAGACCACGGAGAAACTCGTGGATGGGGGGAGAAAGACCACGGATGAGATGGTCGACAAAACTGACCCGATACTCCATTGGAGGTGATGGGTAGCTTTCCTCCTTGGGGAAGCACAGCATGTTCTCCTTCTTGGTGAACCCCAGCTTCTTTAGCAGGTTCATATCTTGATTGGAGATCTTGGATCTCTCCCACTCCAGATCTTCGACGGCCATCTTAGACTCTGGAGTGCTATGCCTAGTCAATCGGATGCGAGGCGGCATCAATGAGCTTGGTGGCGAAGGGTGTGAGTATGGCTGAGCGCTTGAAGCAACGAGAGCAATGGAGGATCTTGCAGGGGAGAAGCAGAGGTGCGGCGCGAGCGAACGGACTAGAGGAGGAAGACGATGCCTTTATATAGAGGTGCGCTGAACGGACGCGCCGTTGGATTGAGAAATTGCGGGACAGATGCTGTACACGTGGACAAGGGGTAAAAAGTAATTTCATATAGACGAGAAAGCACAGCAGCTACGATGACGTGCGCCAGGAAAAGCGGAGGACGTGTGTCCCCCACTTGCGCGACGTGTCAAATTAACAGGATTTCTGGGCCCACAAGGCAGAGAGATAGCGGTTCTCGCGTTTTCCCGATAAATTGGTCGTGGCTGTCATCAACAGTGATGTCACTTTGGTAAAAGAAAATCTCGGATATAAAGCTTCACAAGAATGGCGACAGCAGAAGATTATTGTTTCGAGAGCCTTTGATCAAATACAAGTTTTTGCTCAAATGCTCGGGGGCTACTTTGGAAAAAAGAAATATTCGAATATGGCAAAATAGAAATGGCGAGAGCCTATGACCAAACGCAAGCATTTGTTCATAGCCTCGGGGGATACTCCCATCGGGAGCGCTGTTCGCGCACCCGATAGATATAAAACCTCGAGAAAGAATGACAATATAGTGACATGAGGCATTAGAATGTTGAGCGTACAACCAAGCACAAGTCCTTGGCTGTAGCCTCGGGGGCTACTCCCATCGGGAAAGCTGTTCGCGTGCCCGATGAAATTATAAAAAAAAAGATAAGAGAAATAAAAAAAGAAGTGAGTATATTTCGAGTTATACAAATAACTCTACATATACTCCCATCGGGAAGGCAATATAAGTCATACATTGACTCGGTAAAATGTGCTATTCCAACAGCCGAATAAGCACTCGACAATATATTCTCAGAACGCCAAAGTTACGAACAATTTTCTGAATGCCGCAAAACTTTGCGAAGGTAAGACCCCGGATCCGTTCGTGTGGCGTGGCGCCGTCTCCGACGTCGGTTTGCTACTTTTTTCCGTATCAACGGATGCGAAGAAAAATCCTAACGGACGCGTTAGGTACCCGATAAATATGACTCGGGACTCGACGGAATGGTAAGACCTTAAGCGGCACCTGTCGAAGTTTACACCGAGTATCCCGAGATCATGTCCAGGGACGTGATCTTGAAGTAGGTTTTTGCGGATTGCCACTAGAGCAGTTAACTAGTACCTGGTCCGTCAGATGAACTAGCCCCAACTACCATTATCCCTGTACAATACAGAAATTCGTATGCAAAGATATGTGGTAAAGTTCAGAGTTATCGAATAAATATAAAGGTGGAGATTTTCCCCGACTCGCGATTCATGCAAAATCTCGGGGGCTACTGACATAGGCATCCCCAATGGGCCTGCCGAAGATGGTACCCGGGGTTTACGGAAGGCCCACAACCCGAAGGATAAGAAGATTCGGAAGCCCAAGATACTATTAAGGAAAGCTAGAGTTGTAATAGGAGTCATTGTTTGTAATCTTGCGGGATGGGTTAGAAACCCTCCCGGACTCTGTAAACTTGTGTATCACGAATCCCTCGGCTCCACCTCCTATATAAGGGGGAGTCGAGGGACAAAGAAAGTATCAAATCATTGTCTCACAAACCCTAGTTTTTACATCGTCGAGTACTTTTCGGCTGAAACCTTCGAGATCTACTTGCCCTCTACATCCAACGAAACCCTAGTCTACAACTTGTAGGCATTGACAAGTTAATCCCTTGTCACCTATCTTATACTTTATTGTTGAGTCAGTTTACCTATTCTTTCTATCTCAGAAGCAAACACTTGTATAAACTGTGTGCATTGATTCTTACATGTTTACCTATTGCACTTGTTATATTACTTTGTGTTGACAATTATCCATGAGATATATATGTTGAAGTTGAAAGCAACCGCTGAAACTTATATCTTCCTTTGTGTTGTTTCAAAGCTTTCTACTAAGAATTTATTTCTTTATGAGTAACTCTTATGCAAGTCTTATTGATGCTTGTCTTGAAAGTATTATTCATGAAAAGTCTTTGCTATATGATTCATTTGTTTACTCATTGTCTTCATCATTGCTTCGAATCGCTGCATTCATCTCATATGCTTTACAATAGTATTGATCAAGATTATGATAGCATGTCACTTCAGAAATTATCTTTGTTATCGTTTACCTACTCGAGGGCGAGTAGGAACTAAGCTTGGGGATGCTTGATACGTCTCAAACGTATCTATAATTTCTTATGTTCCATGCTACTTTTATGATGATACTCACATGTTTTATACACATTATATGTCATTATTATGCATTTTCCGGCACTAACCTATTGACGAGATGCCGAAGAGCCAGTTGCTGTTTTCTGCTGTTTTTGGTTTCAGAAATCCTACAAAGGAAATATTCTCGGAATTGGACGAAATCAATGCCCAGGGTCTTATTTTTCCATGAAGCTTCCAGAAGACCGAAAGGATTACGAAGTGGGGCGACGAGGCGCCGCCACACTAGGGCCGCGCGGCCAAGGCTGGGCCCGCGCTGCCCTAGCGTGTGGCCCCCTCGTGCTGCCCCTAAACCTACCCTTCCGCCTACTTAAAGCCTTCGTCGCGAAACCCTCTATACCGAGAGCCACGATACGGAAAACCTTACTGAGACGCCGCCGCCGCCAATCCCATCTCGGGGGATTCAGGAGATCGCCTCCAGCACCCTGCCGGAGAGGGGAATCATCTCCCGGAGGTCTCTTCATCGCCATGATCGCCTCCGGATCGATGTGTGAGTAGTTCACCCTCGGACTATGGGTCCATAGCAGTTGCTAGATGGTTGTCTTCTCCTCATTGTGCTATCATGTTAGATCTTGTGAGTTGCCTATCATGATCAAGATCATCTATTTGTAATGCTACATGTTGTGTTTGTTGGGATCCGATGAATATTGAATACTATGTCAAGTTGATTATCAATCTATCATATATGTTGTTTATGTTCTTGCATGCTCTCCGTTGCTAGTAGAGGCTCCGGCCAAGTTGATACTTGTGACTCCAAGAGGGAGTATTTATGCTCGATAGTGGGTTCATGCCTCCATTGAATCTGGGACAGTGACAGAAAGTTCTAAGGTTGTGGATGTGCTTGTTGCCACTAGGGATAAAACATCAATGCTTTGTCTAAGGATATTTGTGTTGATTACATTACGCACCATACTTAATGCAATTGTCTCGTTGTTTGCAACTTAATACTGGAAGGGGTTCGGATGATAACTCTGAAGGTGGAGTTTTTAGGCATAGATGCATGCTTGGATAGCGGTCTATGTACTTTGTCGTAATGCCCCGATTAAATCTCATAGTACTCATCATGATATATGTATGTGCATTGTTATGCCTTCTTTATTTGTCAATTGCCCAACTGTAATTTGTTCACCCAACATGCATTTATCTTAAGGGAGAGACACCACTAGTGAACTGTGGACCCCGGTCCATTCTTTACATCTGAAATACAATCTACTGCAATACTTGTTCTTTACTATTCTTCGCAAACAAACATCATCATCCACACTATACAATTAATCCTTTGTTTATAGCAAGCCGGTGAGATTGACAACCTCACTGTTACGTTGGGGCAAAGTACTTTGATTGTGTTGTGCAGGTTCCACGTTGGCGCCGGAATCCCTGGTGTTGCGCCGCACTACACTCCGTCACCAACGACCTTCACGTGATCTTTGACTCCTACTGGTTCGATAACCTTGGTTTCTTACTGAGGGAAAACTTGCTGCTGTACGCATCACACCTTCCTCTTGGGGTTCCCAACGGACGTGTGTCTTGCACGCTATCACCCATCTCATCGTGCGTGCCTCGCCGTCGTGGCGCCTTGCCTCTTCGCGACGTGCGCCGCCCCGACCGCTTCAACGAGGTGAGGACATGTTCGTTGTGCAGGAGTTTTCCACATGGAACCCCACCTAGGATGTAAAACCCTAGGTCAAGTTGCCTTATAAAGCTTGACCAAGATAGCATAGGAGAGATCCATTCGTCCTTGTAGCCTCCACTTCCATATCCATCATCTACGCCACCGACAACAGTGTAAACATATACACATCAACATAATCAAACAGGGGTGACCTTTACCTGCACCGAGATAGGCCGGGCCTAGGTACATCACGTCGTGTACCAAGCTCGTCTAGGTGCCCCAATGCCATCATCGTCAACCACCTCTCCGAAGGTACCCCGGTACCATCTGTCTCATCAATACCACGACAAAGATTAAAGAAGGCCCACAACCGAATGACTTGTAAAAAAAACCAAGGCCTAACAAAGAAAAAAGGCTAAAATGTTGGGCTTAGCCCGTTTAGCCGATTAGAGTTGATAGAGAAAAAACATAAACATGCCAAATTTTAGGCTCGGCTTATATAAATGATCGAAGTGGATTAGGCTGATTTTCAATCACGATGATTTAATTTTGTTACAAATATTCCACGCAGGACTAACCACGTAAGATCTAACGTGGTCAGGCCAGACCACTATCGACGATAATTTATCATCACAAAGGTTATGTTGATAAAAAAATTGCTATCTTTCATTAGTGATGACTAGCTTTTGACAATCCATTTTTCAACACAAAATTGTCATAATTGAACATTTTGACTATTTAGTGAAAAAAATAAAGGATCATCAATCAACACATTTCTTGTAGCGGTGTCACCACGGTTATACCATGAAAGAAAAAGAAAGTTTTGGACTATTATTATGCGTAAAGCCTAATCCTCCGTTGAGGTCTTATCACCAACACACAAAGTCTTTCATTAAAATGTAGAGTACATAACTGAAATAGACGTTGAAAGCTTGTTGGATAAGAAAGAACGGTCACTTATTTTAAACAAAATATGTATGCATACAAAATATAATTGTATGCACGAAAATTCAATTTGGCTCACGGGTTTATATGCTCTCTCTACCAAAAAATTAGATTTTGAAATGATGATTTTTTTTAAAAAAAATTATACATGTACATCTCCAAAATATATGTGTGTTTGTTAAGTTTCGCGAGGAACCAATATTTTGTGTGGTCTATGTAAAACTAGAAAATTTATCTTCAGAAAAACCTTATTTTTAGCATTGATTTTGTCTTTTTTTTACACACGCCACAACACAAGTCGATTTTTCATGGAACGACTTTGTGAGTGCATATCACGTGAAGATGTATGTGTAAATTTCCGTTTCAATTTTTTAAAATTTCAAAATATGTGTAACATGCATTTTAAAATAGAGGGAGCATATGCTCCCATGTGCCAAAACAACACTCTCATGCATGGACCACTATTCCTCCGTTCAAACATACAAGGCGTATAAATCTAAAGAAAAGTCAAAAGTTTTACAGTTTTACCAAGTTCGTAGAGAAAAATCTGAACATCCATGATACAAAATCAATGTCAAAAGATTCACCATAAAATATATTTTTGTTGTATACTTATTTAGTGTGGTAGATGTTCATATCATCTTCTATGTATTTGTTCGTACTTAGTAAGCCTTGACTCATGCCTTATTTTAGAATGGAGGGATAAACGATAATATTGAAAGAAAACTTAAATGTTAGTTTCCTCAGTTGTGCCACTTATAATGGCTGCTCGTTTGAAATAGAAAAGAGTCAATATAAAATCTTTTATCATCTGAATTACATTGAACACAAAAAATGTCTTATCTAGTACTATGTTCCAACCAGGGTTTGGTCCCAATAAACCCCATAGGTGCCCACAACCTCGCTTTTGTCAGAATTCATAGCAATTTGAACATATATCTGTCAAATTCCGAAACTATTCAGTTAGTGCCCTCTTGCCTAACCCCATCTGGACCTTGTGGGCGCTTCACATGTGGGTCTCAACAGGGCCCAATGATCAGCAGCTAAAACGAGATAGAGTTCTTTCACATCTTCGCAACCTGAATTAAATCTCAGGTCTTGGGTTGGTCAGTGTGCAATGGCGACAAATTAACCTGAATTAAATCTCAAGTCTCTAGGAGTCAGCGAGCTCCCACAAACAATTCATACCTACTTGCATGTTCGGCCAGCAGTACCCAGAATTCAACCAAGCCAACGTCCGTCGTCATCATGTAGTCCATGCCACGCAACGATATGTAGCCGCCCACGTTTGCGCTTCCAGATTAACGATTATCTGTCTGTTTCTGGCGAAAATGAAGTCTGCATTTGGTAGTAGCACTGTTTTGCACTTCTCGCTAGTTATCACTTGTCGGAGAGAAATGATTTTACCTTTTCGTAGAACGAATGCCTACAGTTCACTTCAAAGTTCAAAATGATTTTTCTATCATCGTCCGCCCCTATGAGCCGGGCTGTGAATATCACCGGTTGGTGACTGGCATTCTCCAAGAAGGCTAGAAATCTGCTGGCCGAAGAGCGGTCCACATTAAGCTCATCCTCATCGGACTTGGATGTAGAGCGATGCTGCTCGTTGGGAGATTTTCTCCGCGGCGATGGAAGGGCGGTCGATGCCACTCCGTTAACGGTTCTGGCCGAAGGGCGGCCGTGTGTGGCAACAGTTTGGACCGGCCACCGTCTTCAACCTCCTAGCATACTGCCGTTTTGGAGGCACCTTGCTCAAAAGCGAAGGTCGCATGCCATGGCAGCCTCGTTGCCCCAAGTGGCTTTGTCCATTGCAACGGTGAGGTGGTTTCTGAGCATTTCAAAGGACCTGATCGCGTTTTGCAATATGTGTTCGAGGTCCTCCTTGCAAATGGTCAAGGACATGTTCATATTTTTGTACATGTTTTGGGTCCTGATGTAATATCCAACGTGTACTACTTTCATATTACGGCTCCTTTAATTCATAGGATAGAAAAAATATTGAAATAGAAAAATCATAGGATTGAGAGGTCAGATCTAATTGAATCATATGAGAAAATATGAGAAAATGAAGTATGTTTGATTGTAGAAAAAAAATATTCTCCATGAGGTATGGCCTAATTTTTTTCTACAGGATATGTGAATCAAATAACTTGTGCAGAATATTTTTTATAGGATCTAAATCCTAAATAATTTCTAAACAAATCATATGAATCAAAGGAGGGCTTAATACCGAGTCAGTCGTGCTTGGACCCTTCTATGTTAGAAAAAAAGGTCTTTGAATAGAGTGTGACATTTTGTAGCTCGAGCTACATGTAGCCCTTTTTTTCAGAAATTCAAAAATAGCGTTTTATAGTTTCAAATAATTAGGAACCAAATTTCTATAGATAGACAATGATGTACTCTACGACTGTGAAACAAAACAATATGAAAGACTCAGTAGTTTGGGCTGTGCAAAATTCAAAAATCCATGGATCTGAAAATGTGAACAATACAGATTTTGAAACCTCTAACATTTATCAGAATTTGTCATTTTTGTGTAGCCTCTAATATAACGTATTTCATCCTAAAAATTTGCACAGCGGTGGAGTACATCATTGGCTACATTCAGATTTTTTTTCCAGATTTTTTTGAAACTTTAAATGTTGAATTAGAATTTTGTGAAAAAAAAACGAGAGATGTGTAGCTCGGGCTACACTAAGTTTTCCTCTTCGAAAAGGCCAATCTGAAACAGGTCTGTCTATCTTATCCATGATAACCAAATAAATAGGGAGCCAAATAAATAAGAATAACCTTATTGGCATTTATATTGTTCATATTTTGCATCTATTTACTGTCCGTTGTGCAAATAGATTTTTGGAAATTTGATAAGATGCACAAAATATGTCCTGCCCAACAAGGGCAAGGAAGAAGGGGATACATGCAGGAACTACGTCTGGAAATCAAAGAATCATTTGCTGCATCCTAGTAAGCTGTAACCAATATCGCCTTCTGCACTTTGCTCAGGTCCTTCGTCTCTCTTTCTGCGCTGCATCCCGTTGCGGCTGCGGTTGCGCAGGTGCTGCATGTTGGTTTCAGAAGTCGAAGATCATCTTCCGGAACTTCTCCATGTGCTCGGCCTGCAGCGAGATGGCCACCGACAGGCTGCCGTCGCGGTTGGCGCTGGGGAGCACGAAGGCGAGCCCCTCGTAGGCGATGCCGCCGGGTCCCATGAACACGGGCCGTCCCCAGCCGAAGTCGGCGTCGTGGATCGGGAGGCGCACCCAGCTGGTGAGCCCGAGGTTGGGGCACCGGAACGTGTGCGCGCCGCGGACCAGCGCCGACAGATCCGGCTGCAGCTCGAGGTAGTCCAGCGCCGAGTGGCAGTACTCGTCGTCCATCTTCTCCAGCGCCGCCTGGATCGTGGCCGCGCCGTTCGCCAGCGAGCCGGTCACCTTGCCAGCCTCGGCGAGCGGCGTGGCGGTGAAGATGACGTTGCCGAAGTACCCCTCCGGGAGCGTCGGCGTCAGCCGCTGCCGGCCGTCCGTGGCGCAGTACAGCTTGGTGGGCTGCTCCGGGGCCAGGCCGCGCGCCAGGGACGCGCATCGCCACACGTGCGCCGCGAGCACCGCGTACGTGCTGAACCGCGGCGCGCCCTCGCCCGTGGGGAGCTGCGCGCGGAGGCGGCCGAGGTCGGAGCGGGACAGCTTGAAGATGTCCACGGCCGTGGGCGGCGCCTCCGGCTTGCCGGCGGCCAGGGCCTGCGGCTCATCGGAGCCCAGCATGGCGGGCGCGGGCTGGTACTCGATGTGCGGGTGGGTCGGGGCCGGCGGGTCGCGGGCACGGAGGAGGGTGCGGTCGATGAACGGCATGACCGCGATCGGGACGCCGCGGCAGAGGTCGGCCCATGAGTTCATGAAGTGCAGGCCGGAGAAGCCGTCGGCGACGTGGTGCTGCATGCCTATGCCGAGGGCCACGCCTCCGCACTTGAAGTGGGTCACCTGCAGCAGAATAGCGCGCGAGTTAGGATCGAAAATGTTAAATTGCTCGGAATTCACTTTTTTATCATTTTATTACTGTTTGATCAAGGATTTCCAAGTTACTATTGTACCTACTGTACGGTCATACGGACAGAGATCGCATCTCATTAGCACGAAGAACAAGACTCGATGGAATAAAACGGAATGCAGCGCAGAGGAGCAGTACTAGGTACGACTTTGACGCGATGAAAAAACAAAACGAGCGGGTTTGGTCGACAGCTAATCCTGCTAAGCACAACTGGATCAGGCTGCATCGACTAATGATCTTGCATCATAGTACCTGCCAGCGACCTCACTAACAATACTGTTTAAGAACAATTATTCGGCATCTTGGATAGTTGCATCTCCAATCTAACGACTCACGGCAAGCTCTGTATGCCCCACATCATCTTACTTTGCGATTACAGTAGCTGAACTAACCAAATGATGTACTCCTACAATCAATTAACTACAGTCGACAGGTAAGGGTCGACCGAAAAACGATAGCTACAGGTTGCTTCCCAGCTCAAGAAAAGTCAGTAGCCGCCAGTTGATCAATCACTTTCTTGCAACCGACCGACATGTAATGTGCGCCCGAAGCAAAGACCATGGAGCAAGCAACCAAATGGTGTTGTTGCGAGGTTGCACATGATCATGATCTGTCGAACATACCAGCACAGTTGTTCGCTTTCGTGTTTGAAAAGTGTGGTCGGACTTATTAAGCTGGTAACACGACGCTTTCAAACAGTTTTAAATAGTTCTTCGGAATTTCTTGATTGGGGACTTCGGGCTGGAATTGTTTGCTCTTACAAGTGGGGTTGTTCATGATTGCTAAATCCAACGCCTGATATTTTATTATGACCAAGTCGACAACATGGGCCATCCAATACATTCTCACATTGAGATTCGCACTTCCCACATGGGGGCGAGTTCATAGCTGTGGGTTCCGCTACCTGAATTAGTTCGTGCCGCCAATCACTGCACCAACACCGTGATTGCACCATGTGAAAGCTTAAGTCACGCATTGGCGGTAGACATGACATGGGCTAGTTCTTTTTTTGTGGAATTACATTTTGTTTACATGAGTCCTAGCTACAGAGAGACCTACGAAACGGAAACAATGCCATCTACTCATGTCAACAAAGCAGTACCCTATCCACCCCGAAAAGGATAGCACACATTTATCTAAATTTAGATGTATCCTGCCACATCTTTTTCAGGACAGAGGGAGAGGGAGTAACTAAATAATACCACGCCACTATGACCCATGCCAATTGCAACAAAGTTCCAAATGCGTAATTTTCAACCTTAACACGTGGCAACCGACGCCGACACTAACATGATTGATCATACTTCATTTGTTCCATTATACAAAGTAGTACACCCTCCGTTCCGAAAAGCATATCACAGAGCTATCAGAAATCGGATGTATCCGTGGCTTCCTTTTTTAAGACGGAGGGATTAACTAACTATTAACGTCGCCGAATTGCTATTTTTGGATTAGCAACATTTTTCATAAGATGAGGATAACAAAATAGTTTGCACAATTGCAGGATTTCAGTACTCCCTCCGATTCATATTAATTGACTTCAATATGGATGTATCTAGAACTAAAATCTGTCTAGATACATCCATATTAGAGTCAATTAATATGAACCGGAGGGAGTACCACAATCTAGTACTCCCTCCGTCACATACTAGTTATCGATGATTTAGATGTATCTAAACATATACAAAATGCACCTAATTTTCGACAACTAATGTGGAACGGTGGAGTATATTTTTGGTGTACAAACCCAGGATGTTATGTGTGAAGGAGATTTATTAAAGTTGATAGTAGAAGCTTGGGTTTCATGTAAGGACAGCTCTGCGTTTGCTGACCTAGCGGTAGTGGCAGAGCCGACAAGCAGGCCAGCTGGATATTTGGAAGGTGCAGTCAACCATCGACGAAGCGAGGGTGTCATGGCCCCACACGTCATACACAGGTCGTAGCCTAGTTTGGTCCAGCAGAGCTGCTTGTCTGGACGCGTTCGCACCGATCGGCTGCCTAAACGTGAGTGACAGACATATTCCACGTACGCGCGCGACGGACACGCGTACGTGCGGCGCCGACGGCCGAGAGACAGGTTCCCGAGAGGCGAGAGCGGTCAATCAAGCGCGCGCGTGGATTTTGGTTACCTGTGCGACGAGCAGCGGGTACGACGATATTCCGCCGGTGAAGTCGACGGCGGGGATGAGGCGCTTGAGGTCCATGGTGGGCGCGAAGTCCCCGAAGTCGTCGACGGCGCCGTCGGGCGCGTCGGCCTCGACGAAGAGCACGCCCTCGGCGTTGCAGTCGATCTCGACGCGGCCGTCCTCGTCGCGCGCCAGCCGCCCCGCCATCGGGTAGAAGGGCACCAGCGCCTCCGCCAGCGCGCGCCGCATCCGGTCCCCGTCGAAGTAGCAGGCGACATCCGCGTCGGCGTCGCCGCGGCGGAAGAAGTAGACGCTGGGCGTGTGGAAGCGCGGCACGACCAGGTCCGGGTTGGAGTTCCAGAGGCGCAGCCGCGGCGTCTCCTCCGCCGGCACCACCGTCGCCGACCCGCGCACCGTGATCTTCATCTCGTCTTTGCACTTGCAGATCTGGGGCTCGATCGGTGGAGGGAAACTAGCAACAACAAGAACAACTAAAGCGGAAAGGGAAGCGGAGGAAGGTCGATCGGTGTCTAGCTACGTGGAACACGCGTGGTAGGGATTAAAGGGGATGTTTGGTAGCTCTTGGTGGAGAGCTGGTGAGCGAGCGGGGGGTGCCGCGGCTTTTATAGCCGCCCCGCCATGGGAGGGAGGCGGGGACTTGCCCTCGCTTGCCTTTTTTGTCGTTCAAAAATCTTTTTCTTTTTCTGGTTCGAGTAGCTCGATTGCTTCGTGGGAGGAGGAGGTGACGGGTGGGGAGTTGGTGGGATGGATGATGACCAGCGGAAGTCTCGCCAAATCCTGGGTGGACGCGGTCCAACCCACCGTACCATGGACGCGCTGTCGCTGCCGGTGGCGTCTACGCATCACCGTGATCCGCTCCATCTCTCACCGCTGCATCAGCACTGACAACAGCTTCAGCCTTTTCACTTTTGGAGGTTGGGGGAGTAGGGTAGAAAAGGCAGCTAACACACCGCGTGGTGTGGCATGCTCATTGCCTCGTTGCATCAGCAGCCTCTAATTTTGTTAGCAGCCGTCGATCTTCTATGGACGATTTTGTTTCTCATCGAAGAAATTTTGGAGGGTTCGTCACTCCACCATCACATCAGACACAGTGTGGTGGAAGATTCTAACACAAAAACGACTGAGATCGCTCGATATTCCCTTAGTCGTTAATATTAAACGGATATACGTAGCTCTGTACAAAATCCGTATGACCCAACTAAATTGTACGGACATATAGCATACATATAGATACGGGTATGCACGTACGACGGCTCATCGACGGCGACTGTTCCGAGCAGTGACGATCGTGGCCAGCGGGCGGGAAGGACGGCAATGCGGTGCTGGACAGCTACGAGGCACAGCGAGACGACACTGGCCAACACGACCATCAGCAATGCCTCGCATGTGCGTGCCGACACGGTTGGCACCGACATGGAGGCCGGACGACGGTGCAACGAGAGGCTGGACAGTCCGGCGGAAATTTGACCGGATAGTCCGATGCCTTGGGAGTGTATCGCGGTGCTCGTGCCGGATTGTCTTGTGATGCCCGCGATGGACTGTGTTGCGGCGGCCGGACTGTCTTGTGATGCCTACACTGGATTGTCTTGCGGTACCGCTATGAACTGTCTCTCGGTGGTTGGACTGTCCTGTGGTACACGCACCGGACTGTCTTGCGACGATGGTGATGTCATGTGAGAACTAAGAAGGTAGTTCTTATAAATTCCCCACACCCATAAAACTATCTCATAAAATTATTAATAAATCTGTGGATTATTAATAGATCAGTCTATTAATTAAAAAGAAATTTAGGAAAAGGAAAAATAAAATGGTCTACTCTCTCGGTATTATTCACGCAAGAGATTTGCACCCGTGGCAACTCAAAGTTCGGCCTCCTTCTTTAGCTTTTCCAATATTGCCAATGGTGGTGCTTGCTTGTTGGGGAAGATATGAGGTACGCATCTAAGAGAAAGAAATAAAATGTCAAAAGTGGCATGCATGATGACGCTTGGATAAGAAAAACACATGACGAATTTTTTTTCCATGGCACGTGCAGACATGCTAACCAGATTGTAGACATTTGGACAAAACTAAGAGAGGTACACCTCAGTGAAGGCATAGATGATGACTTCCTTTGGAAGCTATCAACGAATGGGCGATGTTCCGACATACACGGCATAATCCTTAGAGGCTACGATATCATCAATAAACACCACGGTTTAGGAGGTTTGGGCACCTCCTAAGATCATGTTTTTTGCTGGCCTTGCTCTACAAAACGGGCTTTGGATGGCCGATCCCTTGGCAAAGAGAAGTTGTCCCAATTGTGGATTGTGCCTGCTTTGCAACACACATCTCCCCTTTTCTCCAGATGCTGCTTCACCATCCGGCTATGTAGGCTTGTGAGGGATCAGGTTGGCCTATAGAATCTTTCCTACCGAACAATAGTTCATTGTATCTTACAATAAATGGTGGCTAAAAATATCCTTGGTTCCCCTACTAACCGTAAGGCGGTGGCATCTCTTAGGGCATCTCCACCGCGGTGACCCATCCCACGCCCGCGCGTCCGGATGGGTCCAGCCGGACAAATACGCGGCCCAACGCGGCGACGCACCGCAAATGCGGATGGCCGCGGCGTCCGGAACGACGCAAACGTGGCCCAAATCTAGGCCAGGTTTGCGTGGCCGCGGATGGCACGCGGCGTTCTCGCGTGTCCGCCTGGTCCGCGTGGCTGGCCCAGCTGTCGGTGCCCCAGTCCTATTAAATGTGGACTCCACACTCTCCACTCCGGCCACACGCACGCACGAGCTTCCGCGCCACCATGGCCCTGAAGCGGGAGTTCCTGCCGTCCGCCAACGACCACGAGGCCGGCAACAGCCGGCGAATCGCGCCGGCGGCGTTCGAGATGGGGCCGCCGGCACCTCCCATCCGCGAACGGATCTACGTCACCGTAGCGGTGGCGCAGATGTTCTGGGATGCCGGCCCAGGAGGACGCCCAGGCGGAGGCGTGGGCCTTCCTCGAGATGTCTCGTCGGGAGGAGGAGGCCACGCGCCAGGCGGCGCTCCGGGAGGAGGAGGAGGAGCGTCGGGCCGCGCTCCGGGCGGAGGAGGAGCGCCGGGCCGCGCTCCGGCAAGAGGCGGAGCTGCAGGCCGTAGCGGCGGAGCAGCTCCGGAAGGAGTCCGCGTGGAGGGCACGCCTGCGCAGGCCGGCGAGCCCTCCGGATCCGCACTCCGCCTGGGAAAGGGTGCAGTGGTCGCCCTGGCGTGTCCAGCCGGAACAACGCGTCGCCGCCGGGGGGTGTCGTCCTCATCGACGGCGACGACGACGAGTACTACTGGGAGTAGTACTTCCGGCGGCCACCGTGCTCCCAAACCCTGGCCTAGGGTTTGCTTTTTTTTTAGTTTAAAGCCCATATAGGGCTTTCTTTTGTGTAAAAATTTCCCAAAATAGGGCTAAGTTTAATGAACCACTAGTTTAAATTTACTTTTTTGTTGTTTTCCTTTTTCATTTTTATTTTGTTACATTTGTGTTGCGTCCACGCGTTGGACGCAGCGTGCGACCCAAACGGACACGCGGACACGGGCCGCTATGCGGGTGTCCGCGCGGCCACCCAAACGGCCCAAAACAGACGACCCAGCGCGTCCGTTTGGGTCGCCGGGTTGGAGATGCCCTTACCCTACTTATCTCTTGGAAGGTGTGAAATAAAATAAATGCACGGGTCTTGTGCAACAAGCACGCACCGCCTTCCGTGCTCCTCTCTAACGTCAAGGAGACTTGACTTTTGGTAACCATGGATAGAAAATATTTAGGTGAAGTAATGCGGGAGGGAAGGCTTTTGTAATTTTGGACCCTCATGAATTCTTTGTGTAAAACCTTTTCTCAATTAATCGATTAGGAAAAAAACTATTATTTTTTTCAAAAAAAAGAGACATCCTTCGGTCCTAAACCTTTCCAGAAATGAAGCGAGGGGCTATCGATTTAGGGTTGAGGAGACGGTCATGTGAAGCCACCAATATCTAAGTGATCGATGTGGCCCGCAGAACTAGAACTAGTAGAGGAACAAACGTATGATTAAGCAACGACGCGTATCTGGTAGAGTCAGTTTCCGAGAAACTACAACAGCGTATTACTTGTATTAGAACAGGTGATTGTGTCAGCTGGCCTAGCGGTTGTGCGCAAATAAACAAAAAACGCAGACTGCTTCAATCTCTGGAGGCGCATTGATACACCGGTTACCTCATATATCTACAGACCTACAGTCAATGGTGCTTTCGATCAGTGTCTTGTATATGGAGACACTCTACCACATTCCTACCGTAGCTGTCTCGTTTCATCTAGAAGAAAAATACTGCCAGTAGCACACAGTAGCTGTCTCGTCGAATCAGCCGTATAGCTGTGTGTCCAGGAAATTTCAGACTAATTAATTTGCTGTCAGTTTTTTTTTTTTTTTTTGAAAAACTAATTTGCTAATTAGGATGTCGGACGAGCTAGCTGCCGTTCGGATAGGGATAGTGCAAGGATGCAATGACGAAATCACTCGGAACCTTGCCGTTGCGACGACGCCGTCGCGGCCGTTCTGATTGCGAGAATTTCGTTTGATCAAATGGTCCATTGCGATGGGGCTTCAGATTCGGCGCGCGTACTTTCACGTGCGCGGCGGTTCGTAGAGGAGCAGCTGCGAGCACGAGGACTTCCTTGAATCTAAATCTTAATTTAGAGCATGTTTAAGAGAAACGCTATTTTAGCGTGGCGCACAAAAAAACCGCCTACACTTTCACCGCTCCGATAGACGCGTTACACGTTGTAAAACAAAAAAAAAAAATCACGCGCTGCATTCTGCACAATCGCGCAGACCAAATATGACACCTCCGTTCCAGCGTTCGGCAAAAGTCACAGACGACGCCCGCACCCAACGACCTCGGAAATTTCACGGCGCGCACCCATCTCCGTTTCCGCTTTCACTCCGGTGTTGCCGCCACCCCTATTCCGCGTTGCTTGCTAGCCGTGGTAGATAAGCGCGCACTCCACAAGTTTTTTTTGGCGCACCGGCTCTACACAAATCGACGGGCGACCAACCGCGCCACCGCAGTCTCTACCGCCTCTCGGAGTCGATTTCGCGCTCGGCGAGCACCTCCGCCGCAGATTTAGCACCTCGGCGCGCACCTCTACCCCCCGCCCGCGCGCAGGACCAACCGCTTCCGTCGACGCGACATGATCCACGGGGAGGTACGTGGCGCCCCCAAATCGATTTTCCATTGTAGAGGCGATTTGGAGGTCAATTAAAATTAGGATTTTCATTTGCAGATGACCTCCTTGTATGATTCGTCCGACGAGAAGATGGATTTAGAAGAGAAGAAAAATATGTTGATGATTTTGGCTATGCGCGCGAAGCGGCCGAAGTATGGTGGTTCTGTCTTTGGTCGTCGAAAGTTGTGGAGGGAGCAGATTGAGGGGCACAACAAGTTGATTCGCAGCTATTTTGCTAAAAATCCAACTTTCCCTGAGAGCTACTTTCGTCACCGTTTTAGGATGAGTACCGACTTGTTCGACCATATTTGCAAAGCAAAGGAGGAATGCTTGCGGCGAGCTTGGGCATAGCACTTACCAAAAAGTGATCGCGGCCTTGCGTATGATGGCATACGACATTTCAACCGATCTTGTTGTTGACTACTTGGCAATGGGTGAGAATCAAGCAACTGAGTGTGTGAAACGCTTTGCAATAGCCATTGTGGAAGTGTTTGGGGAACACTACTTGAGAGCCCCCACTGCTGAAGATACAACTAGGCTTTTGGAGATGAATGAAGCTAGAGGGTTTCCCGGTATTCTTCGATCAATTGATTGCATGCACTGGAGTTGAAAGAATTGTCCTGCAGCTTGGCATGGACAATTCAAAGGCCACAAAAAGGATTCCACCATCATCCTTGAAGCCGTGGCCGATCAAGAGACTTGGTTTTGGCATTACTTTTTTAGAATGCTGGGTTCCTGCAATGACATCAACATCCTCCAACGCTCACCACTCATGACAAAGATTGCCAAGCGTGAAGGTCCACCGGTGCAGTTTGAAGCAAATGGACACACATACAACTATGGATACTACTTGCTGACGCCATCAACCCAAGGTGGCAAACAATTGTGAAGCCACTTAAATATCCAGAAGGCAAGAAAAGACTCTAGTTTCATAATGCACAGGCGGCAGCTAGGAAAAATGTGGAGAGTGCATTTGGAATTTTGCAAGCCCAATTTACTATTGTTAGGGGACTGGCTAGATTTTAGGATCAAAATATCATTTGATATATCATGACCGCTTGTGTCATCATATGCATAACATGATCATCGAGAATCAGCGTGGCCAAGAATTAGACTCCTCCTTTTATGACTTGATGAAAGTTCCCAAGTGCGTAGGAGAGAAGAGAGACTAGCCCAATTTATTTTCTCATACCTTGCCATTCATCAAACCGAAGTGCATGATCAACTTTAACTTGATCTCGTCGAGGAGTGGTGAAAGTGGAATGGGCAACAATGAATAACCAAATTTGTTTTACCATTTATTGTATTTGTTGTATTGTTGTTAGACATCTATTTATTCATTTGAACTATTCATTGTTGATGTTATTTGTGTTGTAATAATAATTGAACAATTTATTGATGACTTTCTTTGTGTGCGTTTGATCTTCTATTTTGGAGATGGGTGTGAGATTTGTGTTTGTGCGGCCGCGCACTGTAAAATGCAACGTCTGGTGGAGCGCAAAATTTTAGCGCGCGTTGTAAAGACTAAAATAACGCTGTAAATGAATTTTTGTGCGTGCAAAAATAACGATTCTGATGGAGATGCTCTTAGTACCTTTTGCACATGATAGGATGACCATTGAGGTAGCCAGATGCAGTGCATAGTTGCGACCTGCTCTTTCGATCATTCTAAGCAGCTGCAAGATTGTTTTGATTTCCTGCCTGGCGTTGTTGATTGATGGGGTTTTATATCGCTAAGACGCCCTCAAGTTTCTGTAATTATCGGTCACTTGTTTGTTACCTCTTAGATTTTTTTTCCTCTTTCAAATTCGGAATTTTTTTTACCATTTTATTGATTAAGACAGTGAAAGCAAAACGTCCTAACACGTCCCAATCCAGAAACGATTCCAAGGCAAACAGAAACCACGACTAAAGACGGACTCCCCCGGAATAAATTTGGTGGTACAAGGTCGAAGACAAGAAAAATCTCGGCCGAGAGGGACTCATGAAAACCACCAAGGTACAAGGTTGAACCCAAAAAAATAAAATTGAAAACCGCCTCCCACAGAATAAAATTGGCGGTATAAGGTCGAATCCAAAAAATCTCCAAGGCTGACAGGAACTCGTGAAAACCTCCAGGTGCCTCGTAGACAGACAAGGAAATCACACTCACACTAGAGCCAAGATTGTATAAAGCATGGAAACTTTTAATTCCTATCAAGCATAAGGCTGAAACAAAAAAAAAAACTCCAACGCTAAAAGGAACTCATGAAAATCATCTTTAAACGCAAAAAAAACTCATAAAAACCACGGGTATAAACAGTAAAGGTAGACCCCCCAAAATAAAATTGATGGTACAATTCGAATCAAAATCTTTTCCAAGGCTAACATGATCCATGAAAACCACCGAGTGTAATAAAACCGACTCCCACAAATAAAATTAGCGGTAAGAGGCTGAAGTAAAAAAAAAAAAACCAAAGCTAACAGGAACTCATGAAAACCACTTAGTGTAAATATTAACGACTGATAAGGCGGTAATCCATGAAATAATTAAAAGCCACTGCCGGAGGCTATCTTTCTGACATGAAAGTCGAGCTTCGGACTCACAAGTCCATTGGTTGGAACCTTCGACAACTCTGGGAGTGATGGACATTAGGTTTGCTTCTTAGAACCTCTGATAGTCTTTGTACTTCAAACAATGTAAAATGCCAGGGTTTCTCTTACTTAAAAGAAATCAAACTACTACTAGGCGCCCACACGAGAGCACCACGACCGCATAGTGCAGACGCCAGCCACACGACCCACGCTCTGGGAAGATCATTGGATTGTATGTCACACGATGGAACGTATAAGGGCATGTAAAACGCAAAGCGCTTGTACGGACGCTTATCGCAATCATACTCAAGCGTCGGCGCTAGGAGCTATGGTTTTCTATGCGTTTAGCAAGCCCCGGGCTCCTCTTCATGCATCGATGGCTAGAAATTAGCTGGGAATGGCATGCAAACTGCCAAAACGGCTGGGAATGTATTCCTAGGGCCTGTGAGTTAGCGCCTGCACTGTACATGCTCTAAGATAGACTAGTGGTTGGGGCGCCCCATGGGGCGCCTCCTCGCTGGTCAGTGGCTGCCTAATCTGAGCACCGTGATGGTCAACTAACTCACAAACCATGTAGTAAGACGAATGCAACAATATGGATAGATAAAGATACATCAACCTGAATTGTGATTGCATTATATGGAATTCAGGATTACATCAGAGTATGATACATGCACCTCACATGCTTAAAAGAAGGTATAACACATCATAAATGAGCCAATTTATGCGGAGGCTGGGCCTAGGCCCTTTGTGAAAAAAAACACATCATAAATGGTCGATCCACACGATCAACAATCTAAACTAATATTAGGGAATTCGACCAATGCATGGTTCAATCCTTCCCCGCTGCAATATATACAGAGTAAAAGCTGTGAGAAAATTAACCTCAATCAAAGCTGGTTGCTGGCACCTAGAGGCAGGGAAAGACTTAATACGGGTAATCAGCTTCAACCATATAGAGAAATTGACTTACTCTCCTACTTTAATGCATGCATACAACTACTTAAAAGATGGATTGGCTCTCAAATTCACTTTACACCTGCTTCTCTCATTAAGCTGCTCTCTCCTTCAAGGCGTGCGGTGGTCAATTCTTCTGGCATTTCTCCGAAAATTCCAGGACTGCAGTGAAGTTATAATAGATTTTAGCTAATCATCTTAGTAACTTTTTCAGTGCAGTGATATGGTGAAATTTTCCTAATATTAGATAGTAAACAAGATAACTGAATTTCTATGTGTGCAGTTGGCGCAAATAGAAGTTCAGATTGGATACAGAAGTACTGAAAGCAAATAAAAGAAGGATAACCTAAGAAAAAACAAACTAACCAGAAGCATAACTATCTCGGTGCTTTAAGCATTGATTTCATATTCATCTGGTACCTCTTTCCTCATCCATTGCAAAAGCACGAACACTAACATGGTGCGTAGATCAACATTTAACATATGATCCATATTCAGAAGCCAATGCACAAACATTAGGTTCTTCGTGCATGATGCTA
Organism: Lolium rigidum; assembly: GCF_022539505.1. Classification (NCBI taxonomy): domain Eukaryota; kingdom Viridiplantae; phylum Streptophyta; class Magnoliopsida; order Poales; family Poaceae; genus Lolium; species Lolium rigidum. The sequence continues at coordinate 74,853 of NW_025900295.1, forward strand.
ACATAATCCTTCCTACATCAAAATTAAGTAAAGAATTAGAGATCAATCTCAAACAGACACATACGGAGCTTAGTAATGTAAATCAAGATACATCTGAAACGCGAGAAAGGACTAAAGGCAAGCACAAAACACTAATTTGATAGCAGTCAAAAACCAAACGAGGGGGATATGGGCCCTGTGATGCCTATCTATATCATTGTAGAAGGAAATAGTAGTACCTACCTAAATCAAAGTTTTGTCCAGCAGCACAACCCCTGTTTACTCATCACTTTTATAGAATAGATCAGGAGGTGAGAGTCCTTGAATGACTTGAAATAAGTTATGTCCAAAGATTAGTACTACAATAAAAAATACAATTACAATAGAACTAAGGCACATATTTTAGCAAAAGAAAATATTGACAATTAATCTAGTTACATGTTTGTAGTGAACACCAAAATATTCTATCTTGCTTTGTGGTATGGTATGAAGCTTGTACAAACGCTTGTCAGGAGGCCATAATTTTTGGGTTATGTCATAAAAGCTCCAGTTTACACTTTACCAGCAGAAATAGTCCTTGCAGAGCCTATGATAACAACAAAAAATGGCTCTGTAAACTGATGATGAAGCATCTGAGTAGAAACATCAATGCATGGCAACCATCATCTATAACCAGGGTGTGAGTGGTACCATCCAACGACATTTGCCAACCTTCCAGCCTATCCAAGTGAAGAGCATACACTAGTTAGTAATATTGATTATTTAGCTTTAATAACAAAACTGCAAGTAATTATTGACTCACACATCTCAGTAACAGCATTCTCCAAATGATCATTCAACAATGTAACATTTGTGTAAATCCATATTTTCCAAAACAGATTAAACAGGTACAAATGTACAATCATGTATGTATATTGTATATATAGTGCCAACAGTAACAGCAAAAACAAGAGATTGAATTCAGAAAAAGCTATACATAAATTCAATGTTGACAGGAAAAATGAAATATGGAACCATTGGGCATTGTTCAATCCTACACAAAATGGTATTGCTCCAATAACTAATTCACACTGCTTGTGAGAAACACATATCGTTATATTTCTGATCTACATAATGAAAAGGTGAAACACTGTCACTGCTATATCCAACTATATATGTAACATTAGAAGAGAAAGCGCCACCAATATTTACTACATAATCCTAGGCCAAAAAAAACTATAATCCATGAACTAAAAAAATATTTAGAATGCATGTACAACTTCTAGGACCCATGCTATAGCGACGGGTAAGATCTCAGCTTATGATGTAGCTATCTGAAGTTATATTATGTCAAGTACATTACCAGCCTGGAAAAATTTGTTAGCAATTATAGATACAAGAAAGCCAAAATGGAGCTACAATTTGGTGCACAAAATTTCATCATCCAGCTGCAAATTGCAAATACTGAAACCGGTTTTGGGATGCCAATTTTCAAATACGGACATCAAACCAAATAACTAAATGCTATAAATAGGGTACCGTACCATATCCAACAATGACTCAACGAGACCACCAGGAATCCACGATAGCCTGCTGATTAAAGGCACATTGATTTTAATTACAATAACATGCATTTTTAGCAAAATAAATGCTAAATCTGCTGATTGTTCCTCCTTGCTCCACCTGCAGTAACTTAAGATAAGCGATAGCAAGAATAAAAATATCCAGTAAAAGAGAAAGAAAACCAAACAACTCTGCAAGAAAAACTATAGTTATAGGCATTAGATAGTCTCATATTGTCGTACAATGATAGAAAGTGCAAGGTTTTAACTTTTAAATCACATCCTTGGATCTAAAAGGAAAAACAGAATAAATGTCAATGCGGAAGGAGATGTCTCCATGGTTTAGTCCAGAACCGCCACATCCATCTGTGCTCAATGTTTCAAGGGAAACGAAATCAACAAGCATTCAGAAATCTGAGATCAAAAGCATCAAAGAAAACTATCCGAACCAGGAACACATCAAGAAGAGTGTAGTTCAATTTGGCATCCACCTCTGCCTCTGAACCATCGAGTCAACTGGCACCCACCTCTGCCTCTGAACCATCGAGTCAACTGGCACCCACCTTTGCTTCTGAAGCATCCAACGACTGAAAAATAGTGGTACACGAGATCTGTCAAGGGGAGGGTCAGTGCAAGGATGGAGATGGAAAGATATGAGAGATGGGGAAAAGGGTAAGAAGAGAGGTCCTCGAGATTGGATTCACCTTGGTCCAGCACCGGCGCCGGGGAGCGCTGACAAACAATGAACACCGCCGCCGCTCCAACCACACTGCGCATGTTGAAAACGAGGCCATCGTTGCTCCCTTTGTTGCCGCCGCCGCGCTGCTCTCCGACAAGAAGTACCTGCATCATGGACAAAGCCAACCACGCATGCCTTTCCCCACCGCCACTCAGGATCAACGCCGTTCCCCGGCATCACTCAGGGCCCGCCGTTCCCCGTCGTCACTCAGGGTCCGCCGTTCCCCGCTCGTCGTGCTACACCCAGTAGGCGCAGCCGCCAGGAAGGGTGAGACGATAGAGAATAGGGCTTGAGAAGAAGAGAGGAGGTCTGTTAGATTATTTTCCCTCGCTCGCTCGCAGTACATCGTGCTGTCCTGCAGTACAGAATCTACACATGCAGTACAAACTCGCCAGGCAGTACATCTGCTACAGTACCAAAATATTCGCCCAACACGAGCGCTACGGGGCTGTCGTGGAGAGCCCTGGGATAGGGCAAAGGGGGTTGCACTTGCTTGTTCTCAATGACATGGCCACAACCATAGGAGGTAGGCGGGCTGCAGGAAAACTGATCAACACCCGGCAGCCGCGCACGTGCCACGTTGTGTCGCCATGGTAAAAACATTGCTCGTTGCTCGCCTTGGTGCCAGTTACCAAATGATTTCAGAATATGTAGATCGATGGCGAAACCATATACTCCGTGTAAGCCAATAGTTATAAGGTAGTGAGGTTACCATTTGCCATTTGTTACTTCTCGAAGTAGGCTTTTTGTTCCCCTTTATAAATAAAACACAAATGCACGAATTGATATGTGGAGAGGAAACTCTCTTCACAAGTAGGTCAAAATAAAAATGACAAATGAAAGGAAGACGAGACACCGCCAACTCCAAGTCGAGCAAGTAAGCTGGATAAGCCACACCTAACACTGGGCCACATAGACTACCAAACAAGAATGAAGTCACGCCTCGTGAGGAAACCACCGAACACCGTTGCACCGAACCCACCAAGTTACGGCTAGAAAGGGCCGCCTGCCCTCTCGCTCCAGACCGCAGAGCGTCACGCCAGGATCAAGGCAGCTCCCATGATGCAGTAATAGGAAACAAAGCTCTCCGATGACGCCCCAAGAGGGTAACGGCGCGTCACACCGCCGTCGTCGAGTTTGAAGATCAGACTAGGGTGTTCACCCAGTTCCTGACATAGAGAGGAACTCACAACAACGCCCCCAAGAGAGATACGACCCCCGTAGGTGTCGTCCGCGTGAAGGTTTCGCTCGGCACCTCTCAATGTCACCCAAGGTTGGACAAACCAAACAAAGGATGGACTGCCTCAACCAACACAAGGCCTCCAGAAGTCCAGATCTAGACCAAGGAGCCGCCACCGCCGAAGCTACGGCAACTCCATGATCATCCACTGCATTCCGCTTGCTGCCCACGTAGCCACTAGGGGGCGTCACCACCACTGCAACGCTGCCTGCCGCCGAGCCACCCGTGCAGCCTCACAATCCGAGACTGTTGTCCCAGCTTCCATGCCCCCTCAGTAGCAACGACGAGCACCAAAGTACCAGCCACGACCTAGCGAACCTAGACAGAACAACAAGGGTGCTGCCAGATGTGGGCCCGCCGCCTAGCCTAGATCTAGCCCGAACGCACAAGGCTTCCCGGAATGGCCAATGCACCACTTAGCCACCGCACCGACTCAAAGCCACTCCAAGCCGTTGCAGGCCCTCCTAGCCCGCTGCAGCCCAGATCGGGCCGATCCCACATGCCACCAAACAAGGAGATGACTGCTCAAATTGACGAGGGTTCACCTCGACAATGCCCATGAATCATGTACTTGGGTTTAGGGAGAAGATGACAGCGGAGATTCCTAGAGCGAGAGTAGGCACACGACGTACCTAGGTTCATGTCCCTACGGTAGAGGATTGCTACGTCCTGCTAGCAATCCAGTATATTATCATAGTTATGTTACTGGGAGCCACCATAGGCAGGGTTGTATCTGACTATCTATGTTTTCATGTGTCTAAGGGGTACCCCTGCCTAACTTTATATATGCAACCATGCTAGGGTTTACTAGAGTTTCCTTCTTGTGCCTTCTAAGAGTCCTCTTTCTTGTACTCCAAATTGCTATTACATGCAGGTCCAGCTTGTCGAGTCCTTGTGCTGGTCAACCTCCATAATAGGCCGCACCGGGTATAGAAATAATGCGTACTCGAAATGTTATGCCCATGACAGTAGCCATCGAGACTATTCTCGAGTCGTAGACTCGGGTTGAGTCTCCAAACCTTGACCTCTTCATGTTTATAACATGAACCCGAATTTGCATTCGAGTAAGCATTTTACTATATTTGATCAATATTTTAACATGGGGATTTGGTATGACGAGTCTGGTGCGTCCGGTGGATCAGGAGCTAGGTAATTTCTCCTAGGCAAAAACATCGCGAACCTACTTCAAACTCGAGTCCCCGGACTCGAATTCGGAATACTAGCATATTTCAGCTTAGGCCGCAGAGGTCTTATTGAGTTCTGAATTCCAGCTGAATGTTAAGGGTGCCCAACGCATCTATTGTCATGGATATGACCACGACAGGTGCTACAGGGTGCAGCAGTTCGTTAATGCAGGAGCAAGGCGACGTAGCCATCTGCGGAGCGAGGTGCACATGACGCAAGGTTTTACCCAGGTTCAGCCCCTCCGGAGAGTAAAAGGCCTACGTCCTGCTAGATCTATTGCCCAGTGGAGAATTACAATGGGGGGCTCAGTCGGCGAGAACACCGAGAGCTATGGAGGTGAGATGCGATCTCTGATAGTGTGTGTTCTAGGGCCTAGCTCATGGATTTATATAGGCACCCCCGATCTAGGGTTACATGAGGATAAGTCTGAATCGTATTCGAATCATATCAGTTGCTACAAGTACGAGATTTGTTATCCCGCGCTCAAGTAATCTTGATCTTCAGTCGCCTGGGCCTTCGTCCCAGTCGCCACACCGGGGTTTAGGTCCTGTCGCACCAGGGTTTTAGGCCTTGTCGCCTTCCTCGACTGGAGCACTCTCTGGGCCTTCTATCCTTCGGAGAGTGAGACTGATGATGCACCCCCTTGGGCATATCCCCATCAGTAGTCCCCGAGCGTGTCGTGGATTCGGCAGGAGCTTGAGGCAGGGCGCGAAGAGGTTTGGCGATGGATCGACGCGAATCGGCGGTGAGCTCCTGAAACAAAAGGAACAAACATGACCTCAGTCCTTAGTCGTAACGAGCTAGTCGAAGTTGTCTAGTCGGTGCATGCCAGTCGACGCATGTCAGTCGGCGTAAGTGATTTGCAGAGAACCAGTCAGCGTAGGCCAGCCGGTGTGAGCCAATCGGCGCATGCCAGTCGGCATGAACCGTCCAGGGGACGTACGTGGAAATTTCAACGGCTAGTTTTACATTGACCGAGGCGCGAGCGTTGCTCCGCAATTGACCGTTGGGCCTGGCGTGATAGGTAACGGCTAGTTAGCGGCCGCGCAGATAACTCCGCCGTGAATCTCAGGCGTTGATCCTCGGGCACCGATTGCGGAGCACCATTGAACGGAGGATCTCCTTCCTTATCCGGGGCGAGTGAGAAGGTATAAAGCGTCAGTCCGTGACCTAGTGAGGCTCACTCCGCCCCACTTCTTCTTCTCCATTTCTCTGCTCCTCCGCCCGCAACCTCCAATCCTTCTCCACTCACGCTCTGATCGTTCCGATGGCGGGGAAGGGATGGTCCAAGTCAAAGGTGACCAAGGAGTCCCTCATCCCGTACATCTCCGCGGGAATCATCCCCGAGATGAACCGCGAGAGGTGGCAGGTGCCGGCGGCAAACGAGACGGAGCCGCTGCCGCAGACGGGGGAGTTCGTGATCTTCATGAGCTTACGATGCAGCGGTGGCAGAAGATCACCAGCCACCTGCCCCCACTCGTCGGGAAGGAGCCCCCTGAGATGATCGAGGGCGAGGAGGGCGACGAGGAGGAAGAGGAGCACGAGGGCGAACGCACGGAGTCAGATTCCGAGGCGCCCAACCAGGAAGTTGCGGGCCGCGCCCGGGGCTTGAAGAGAGGGGTGACTTACTCCTCGCAGACATCCCCGGAGGAAACTACATAAGAGGAGGAGGAGGAGCAGATGACCTCCCCGCCGGAGGGGAAGACAGCGGCCGGCCGGCCTGACGAGCCGCAGCCCAAGCGACTGCGCCAAATCGTCCTAGAGGGCAGAATGGCGCTCCAGCGCCCGCTCGGAGCCACGATCAGGGCGGAGGAGCGAGTCGGCACGGGCGTGAAGACGCTGCCGACAGTGAAGTAAGTATTTTACACCTTTCCGATTGGATTGTTGTTGGTGGAGCTCGGCTTAACCATGACGTCTTGCAGGGCCAAGCAAAAGACCCTGAAGAAACCCTCGCCCAAACGCGGGGCGGCCGCGACGAAGGCAACTGAGGTGAAGAAGGCTGCTGATTCGAAGAAAGCGGCCGACGGGGCAGCCACGTCGAAGAGAGCGGCCGACGAGTCCGCCGAGGCGAAAAGAGTGGCGGACGAAACCACCAATGACACGACGGCATCGCAGGCGACGGCCGAGAAGAAGGCCGCCGATGTTGAGGCCACGAAGCAGGCCGTCGAGGCCGTTGCGGCGCGGGAGGTTGCCGAGGCCGAGGCGACGAAGGAGGCCGCCGAGGCCGACGTGGCGAAGAGGGCGGCTGAGGTCGAGAGGACCACGGCGTCGAAGGGCTCTGAGGCTGAATCGCCAGACGTGGCGACTTCGGTGCTCAAGGAGCAGGTCATCCCCAAAGGGGCCAGGGCATCAAGGGATTCCGGTACGGCGTCGGCAGCGTCGCACAAGGAGCGGCGGTAGAAGATGGCAGCAGACCCCGCATGTACTGGTGACCCGCACGCGCCTGAGGTGGACACAATATGGACCGAGGCGGCAATGCACGCTTCCCGCCCGAAGGACGGAGAAGAGCTGCGCACGGCCAGATAGATGCCAATGGCCTCCTTGACGTTCGCCGAGATGCACAGAGCTCTCGGTGATCTTCATGTGGTAAGTAATGTGTCTATGGAGTATAGCCTCCTCCCGGTCCCCGAGGGTCGACTTGGGCTGAAGGGGCGAGTCAAGTTGATACGTCTCCGACGTATCGATAATTTCTTATGTTCTATGCCATATTATTGATGATACCTACATGTTTTATGCACACTTTATGTCTTATTCGTGCATTTTCTGGAACTAACCTATTAACAAGATGCCGAAGTGCCAGTTGTCGTTTTCTGCTGTTTTTGGTTTCGAAATCCTAGTAACGAAATATTCTCGGAATTGGACGAAACGAAGACCCAGGGGCCTATTTTTCCACGGAGCTTCCAGAAGACCGAAGAACATACGAAGTGGGGCCACGAGGTGGCGACACCACGTGGCGGCGCAGCCAAGGGTGGGCCCGCGCCGCCCTATGGTGTGGCCCCCTCGTCTGGCCCCCGACTCTGCCCTTCCGCCTACTTAAAGCCTCCGTCGCGAAACCCCTGATGCGAAAAACCACGATACGGAAAACCTTACTGAGACGCCGCCGCCGCCGATCCCATCTCGGGGGATTCGGAGATCTCCTCCGGCACCTCGCCGGAGAGGGGATTCATCTCCCGGAGGACTCTACACCGCCATGGTCGCCTCCGGAGTGATGAGTGAGTAGTTCACCCCTGGACTATGGGTCCATAGCAGTAGCTAGATGGTTGTCTTCTCCTCAATGTGCTTCATTGTTGGATCTTGTGAGCTTCCTAACATGATCAAGATCATCTATCTGTAATTCTATATGTTGTGTTTGTCGGGATCCGATGGATAGAGAATACCATGTCATGTTAATTATCAAGTTATTACATATGTGTTGTTTATGATCTTGCATGCTCTCCGTTACTAGTAGAGGCTCTGGCCAAGTTTTTACTTTTAACTCCAAGAGGGAGTATTTATGCTCGATAGTGGGTTCATGCCTGCATTGACACCTGGGACGATGACGAGAAAGTTCTAAGGTTGTGTTGTGCTTGTTGCCACTAGGGATAAAACATTGGCGCTATGTCCGAGGATGTAGTTGTTGATTACATTACGCACCATACTTAATGCAATTGTCACGTTGTTAGCAACTTAATGCTGGAGGGGTTCGGACGATAACCCGAAGGTGGACTTTTTAGGCATAGATGCGGTTGGATGGCGGTCTATGTACTTTGTCGTAATGCCCAATTAAATCTCACTATACTTATCATGTCATGTATGTGCATTGTTATGCCCTCTCTATTTGTCAATTGCCCGACTGTAATTTGTTCACCCAACATGCTTTTATCTTATGGGAGAGACACCTCTAGTGAACTATGGACCCCGGTCCATTCTTTTAATACTGAAATACAAATCTGTTGCAATACTTGTTTTTACTGTTTTCTTGCAAACAATCATCTTCCACACAATTCGGTTAATCCTTTGTTACGGCAAGTCGGTGAGATTGACAACCTCACTTGTTTCGTTGGGGCAAAGTACTTTGGTTGTGTTGTGCGAGGTTCCACGTTGGCGCCGGAATCTCCGGTGTTGCGCCGCACTACATCCCGCCGCCATCAACCTTCAACGTGCTTCTTGACTCCTACTGGTTCGATTAAACCTTGGTTTCTTACCGAGGGAAACTTGCCGCTGTGCGCATCACACCTTCCTCTTGGGGTTCCCAACGGACGTGTCAACTACACGCATCAAGCAAATATCCGGCGCCGTTGCCGGGAGATCAAGACACGCTGCAAGGGGAGTCTCCACTTCCCAACCTCTTTACTTTGTTTTTGTCTTGCTTTATTTTATTTACTACTTTGTTTGCTGCACTTATATCAAAACACAAAAAAATTAGTTGCTAGCTTTACTTTATTTACTGTCTTGTTTGCTATATCAAAAACACAAAAAAATTAGTCACTTGCATTTACTTTATCTAGTTTGCTTTATTTACTATTGCTAAAATGGCCAACCCTGAAAATACTAAGTTGTGTGACTTCACTAGCACAAATAACAATGATTTCCTATGCACACCTATTGCTCCACCTGCTACTACAACAGAATTCTTTGAAATTAAACCTGCTTTACTTAATCTTGTCATGAGAGAGCAATTTTACGGTGTTAGTTACGATGATGCTGCTGCCCATCTCAATAATTTTGTTGAACTATGTGAAATGCAAAAATATAAAGATGTAGATGGTGACATTATAAAATTAAAATTGTTCCCTTTCTCATTAAGAGGAAGAGCTAAAGATTGGTTGCTATCTCTCGCCTAAGAATAGTATTGATTCCTGGACTAAATGCAAGGATGCTTTTATTGGTAGATATTATCCCCCTGCTAAAATTATATCTTTGAGGAGTAGCATAATGAATTTTAAACAATTAGATAATGAACATGTTGCTCAAGCTTGGGAAAGAATGAAATCTCCGGTTAAAAATTGCCCAACCCATGGACTGACTACTTGGATGATCATCCAAACCTTCTATGCAGGACTAAATTTTTCTTCGCGGAATTTATTGGATTCAGCTGCTGGAGGTACCTTTATGACCATCACTCTTGATGAAGCAACAAAGCTTCTTGATAATATGATGGTTAATTACTCTGAATGGCACACGGAAAGAGCTCCACAAGGTAAGAAGGTAAATTCTGTTGAAGAATCCTCTTCCTTGAATGATAAGGTTGATGCTATTATGTCTATGCTTGCGAATGATAGGACTAATGTTGATCCTAATAATGTTCCATTAGCTTCATTGGTTGCCCAAGAAGAACATGTTGATGTAAACTTCATTAAAAATAATAATTTCAACAACAATGCTTATCGGAACAATTCTATTAATAACTATAGGCCATATCCTTATAATAATGGTAACGGTTATGCTAATTCTTATGGGAATTCTTACAACAATAATAGGAATACACCCCTGGACTTGAAGCCATGCTTAAAGAATTTATTAGTACACAAACTGCCTTTAACAAATCAGTTGAGGAAAAGCTCAATAAAATTGATATTCTTGTTTCTAGAGTTGATAGTCTTGCCTCTGATGTTGATCTTTTGAAATCGAAAGTTATGCCTAATATGGATATTGAAAATAAAATTGTTACTACAGCAAATGCCATCCAAGTTAGAATTAATGAGAATATAAGATTAATGGCTGAAGCTGCGTGCTAGGTGGGATAGAGAAGAAAATGAAAAACTAGCTAAAAAGGAAAATGTAGCTAAAGTTTGGACTATTACCACCACTAGCAATGCTAATGATTCACATGTTGCTGCACCTCCTACTATAAATGGTAAAATAATTGGTGTTGGCAATGCTTCTACTCCTAGTGCAAAGCGCGCAAAATTACTCGAAGCTGCTAAAACTGCTTGAAACTGCTTGTGATAAAACTGCTGAAATTTTTTCCAACCTTGGGGATGATAATCCCATTGCTTTAGATTGTAATGATTTAGATTTTGATAATTGCCACATCTCTGAAGTTATAAAGTTCTTGCAAAAACTTGCTAAAAGTCCCAATGCTAGCGCTATAAACTTGGCTTTCACAAAACATATTACAAATGCTCTCATAAAAGCTAGAGAAGAGAAACTAAAACTTGAAACTTCTATTCCTAGAAAGCTAGAGGATGGTTGGGAGCCCATCATTAAAATGAGAGTCAAAGATTTTGATTGTAATGCTTTATGTGATCTTGGTGCAAGTATTTCTGTTATGCCTAAAAAAGTCTATGATATGCTTGACTTGCCACCATTGAAAAACTGTTATTTGGATGTTAATCTCGCTGATAATGCTAAAAAGAAACCTTTGGGGAGAGTTGATAATGTGCATATTATGGTTAACAATAACCTTGTCCCCGTTGATTTTGTTGTCTTGGATATTGAATGCAATGCATCTTGCCCCATTATATTGGGAAGACCTTTTCTTCGAACCGTTGGTGCTACTATTGATATGAAGGAAGGTAATATTAAATATCAATTTCCTCTCAAGAAAGGTATGGAACACTTCCCTAGAAAGAGAATGAAGTTACCTTATGATTCTATTATTAGAACAAATTATGATGTTGATGCTTCATCTCTTGATGTTACTTGAGATACACTTTACGCGCCTAGGCGAAAAGCGTTAAAGAAAAGCGCTTATGGGAGACAACCCATGTTTTTACTCCAGTATTTTTGTTTTATATTTGTGTCTTGGAAGTTTTTTACTACTGTAGCAACCTCTCCTTATCTTAGTTTTATGTTTTGTTGTGCCAAGTAAAGTCTTTGATAGAAAAGTAAGTACTAGATTTGGATTACTGCGCAGTTCCAGATTTCTTTGTCTGTCACGAATCTGGGTCTATCTCCCTGTAGGTAGCTCAGAAAATTAAGCCAATTTACGAGCATGATCCTCAGATATGTACGCAACTTTCATTCAATTTGAGAATTTTCGTTTGAGCAAGTCTGGTGGCCTAATAAAATCCATCTTTACGGACTGTTCTGTTTTGACAGATTCTGTCTTTTATTTCGCATTGCCTCTTTTGCTATGTTGGATGAATTTCTTTGATCCATTAATGTCCAGTAGCTTTATGCAATGTCCAGAAGTGTTAAGAATGATTGTGTCACCTCTGAACATGTGAATTTTTATTATGAACTAACCCTCTAATGAGTTGTTTCGAGTTTGGTGTGGAGGAAGTTTTCAAGGATCAAGAGAGGAGTATGATGCAATATGATTAAGGAGAGTGAAAGCTCTAAGCTTGGGATGCCCCGGTGGTTCACCCCTGCATATTATAAGAAGACTCAAGCGTCTAAGCTTGGGGATGCCCAAGGCATCCCCTTCTTCATCGACAACATTATCAGGTTCCTCCCCTGAAACTATATTTTTATTCCGTCACATCTTATGCACTTTGCTTGGAGCGTCGGTTTGTTTTTGTTTTTTGTTTTGTTTGAATAAAATGGATCCTAGCATTCACTTTATGGGAGAGAGACACGCTCCGCTGTAGCATATGGACAAATATGTCCTTAGGCTCTACTCATAGTATTCATGGCGAAGTTTCTTCTTCGTTAAATTGTTATATGGTTGGAATTGGAAAATGCTACATGTAGTAACTCTAAAATGTCTTGGATAATTTGATACTTGGCAATTGTTGTGCTCATGTTTAAGCTCTTGCATCATATACTTTGCACCCATTAATGAAGAAACACTTAGAGCTTGCTAATTTGGTTTGCATATTTGGTTTCTCTAGAGTCTAGATAACATCTAGTATTGAGTTTTGAACAACAAGGAAGACGGTATGGAGTCTTATAATGTTTACCATATGTCTTTTATGTGAGTTTTGCTGTACTCGTTCATCCTTGTGTTTGTTTCAAATAACCTTGCTAGCCTAAACCTTGTATCGAGAGGGAATACTTCTCATGCATCCAAAATACTTGAGCCAACCACTATGCCATTTGTGTCCACCATACCTACCTACTACATGGTATTTATCCTCCATTCCAAAGTAAATTGCTTGAGTGCTACCTTTAAAATTCCATCATTCACCTTTGCAATATATAGCTCATGGGACAAATAGCTTAAAAACTATTGTGGTATTGAATATGTACTTATGCACTTTATCTCTTATTAAGTTGCTTGTTGTGTGATAACCATGTTTCAGGGACGCCATCAACTATTCTTTGTTGGATATCATGTGAGTTGCTATGCATGTCCGTCTTGTGCGAAGTAAGAGAGATCTACGACCTTTATGGTTGGAGCATGCATATTGTTAGAGAAGAACATTGGGCCGCTAACTAAAGCCATGATTCATGGTGGAAGTTTCGAGTTTTGGACACATATCCTCAATCTCATATGAGAATAATAATTGTTGCCACATGCTTATGCATTAAAGAGGAGTCCATTATCTGTTGTCCATGTTGTCCCGGTATGGATGTCTAAGTTGAGAATAATCAAAAGCGAGAAATCCAAAATGCGAGCTTTCTCCTTAGACCTTTGTACGAGGCGGCATGGAGGTACCCCATTGTGACACTTGGTCAAAACATGTGCATTGCAAAGATCCGGTAGTCCAAGTTAATTAGGACAAGGTGCGGGCACTATTAGTATACTATGCATGAGACTTGCAACTTGTAAGATATAATGTACATAACTCATATGCTTTATTACTACCGTTGACAAAATTGTTTCATGTTTTCAAAATAAAAGCTCTAGCACAAATATAGCAATCGATGCTTTCCTCTTTGAAGGACCATTCTTTTACTTTTATGTTGAGTCGGTTCACCTATCTCTCTCCACCTCAAGAAGCAAACACTTGTGTGAGCTGTGCATTGATTCCTACATACTTGCATATTGTACTTGTTATATTACTCTATGTTGACAATTATCCATGAGATATATATGTTACAAGTTGAAAGCAACCGCTGAAACTTAATCTTCCTTTGTGTTGCTTCAATACCTTTACTTTGATTTATTGCTTTATGAGTTAACTCTTATGCAAGACTTATTAATACTTGTCTTGAAGTACTATTCATGAAAAGTCTTTGCTTTATGATTCACTTGTTTACTCATGTCATTACCATTGTTTTGATCGCTGCATCCACTACATATGTTTACAAATAGTATGATCAAGGTTATGATGGCATATCACTTCAGAAATTATCTTTGTTATCGTTTTACCTGCTCGGGACGAGCGGAACTAAGCTTGGGGATGCTTGATACGTCTCCGACGTATCGATAATTTCTTATGTTCTATGCCATATTATTGATGATACCTACATGTTTTATGCACACTTTATGTCATATTCGTGCATTTTACGGAACTAACCTATTAACAAGATGCCGAAGTGCCGGTTCTCGTTTCTCTGCTGTTTTTGGTTTCGAAATCCTAGTAACGAAATATTCTCGGAATTGGACGAAACGAAGACCCGGGGGCCTATTTTTCCACGGAGCTTCCGGAAGACCGAAGAACATACGAAGTGGGGCCACGAGGTGGCGACACCACGTGGCGGCGCGGCCAAGGGGGCCCGCGCCGCCCTATGGTGTGGCCCCCTCGTACGGCCCCCGACTCGCCCTTCCGCCTACTTAAAGCCTCCGTCGCGAAACCCCGATGCGAAAACCACGATACGGAAAACCTTGCGAGACGCCGCCGCCGCCGATCCCATCTCGGGGGATTACGGGAGATCTCCTCCGGCACCCCGCCGGAGAGGGGATTCATCTCCCGGAGGACTCTACACCGCCATGGTCGCCTCCGGAGTGATGAGTGAGTAGTTCACCCCTGGACTATGGGTCCATAGCAGTAGCTAGATGGTTGTCTTCTCTTCATTGTGCTTCATTGTTGGATCTTGTGAGCTGCCTAACATGATCAAGATCATCTATCCGTAATTCTATATGTTGTGTTTGTCGGGATCCGATGGATAGAGAATACCATGTCATGTTAATTATCAAGTTATTACATATGTGTTGTTTATGATCTTGCATGCTCTCCGTTACTAGTAGAGGCTCTGGCCAAGTTTTTACTTTTAACTCCAAGAGGGAGTATTTATGCTCGATAGTGGGTTCATGCCTGCATTGACACACGGGACGAGTGACGGAAAGTTCTAAGGTTGTGTTGTCTCTGTTGCCACTAGGGATAAAACATTGGCGCTATGTCCGAGGATGTAGTTGTTGATTACATTACGCACCATACTTAATGCAATTGTACTGTTGTTAGCAACTTAATACTGGAGGGGTTCGGACGATAACTCTGAAGGTGGACTTTTTAGGCATAGATGCGGTTGGATGGCGGTCTATGTACTTTGTCGTAATGCCCAATTAAATCTCACTATACTTATCATGTCATGTATGTGCATTGTTATGCCCTCTCTATTTGTCAATTGCCCGGCTGTAATTTGTTCACCCAACATGCTTTTATCTTATGGGAGAGACACCTCTAGTGAACTGTGGACCCCGGTCCATTCTTTTAATACTGAAATACAAATCTACTGCAATACTTGTTTTTACTGTTTTCTTGCAAACAATGATCTTCCACACAATACGGTTAACCCTTTGTTACAACAAGCCGGTGAGATTGACAACCTCACTGTTTCGTTGGGGCAAAGTACTTTGGTTGTGTTGTGCAGGTTCCACGTTGGCGCCGGAATCTACGGTGTTGCGCCGCACTACATCCCGCCGCCATCAACCTTCAACGTGCTTCTTGACTCCTACTGGTTCGATTAAACCTTGGTTTCTTACTGAGGGAAACTTGCCGCTGTGCGCATCACACCTTCCTCTTGGGGTTCCCAACGGACGTGTCAACTACACGCATCACAAGTCTCCCAACAATTGGAGCCGGACGAATGACGTTTTCCTTGTATTTTGTCTTTGCAGGCTGAAATGAAGCACCTGACTGCGCTGGTGGAGGAAGCAGCAGGAAGAACCGCTCCCTCATCTCCATCGGCAGTAAGTTGTCCGCCATTTTCCTTTTCTTTTTTGTTCGTGTCAAGTAGGGTGTTCTTCAATGTGGTGTTTTTGTAGCAGAGGCGCGTGAGAAGACGATCGCCGATGCCCGAGCGGGGTACGTGAAGGAATCGCTGCTGAAGGAGGCCGAGGGGCGAGCGACTGCGGCTAAAGGGGCCGCGAAGCACTCCCAGTCGGAGGTGACTGACCTCACGCAGGTCCTTAACGACAAGAGCATGGAGCTTGAGGATGTCATCGCCGATTACAAGGGAAATTTTGTTGCGGCACTGCAGGAGAGGGACATGGCGCGCACGGCAACCACTGCGGCCCAGAATCAGCTGACCGCGTGGAAGAAGAAGCACGCCGACAAACTTGCTGCAGAGAAGGAAGCCTCATCCTCGACCATTTTGGCATTGCAGAAGGAGAAGACGACTTTCGAGTCGTTCGTCCAGGAGATGTCGCGGCAGCTCCTTGGTGAGTGTCCGTGCTTTCCCCTTCTCTTTTTTTGGTCATTATTTGATAATCTTGGATGGGATGAGTGCCCGGGTGGCGAGTCCGCTTGGGCGGCCAGTCCCCGAGCGTGGCGAGTCCGCTTGGGCGGCTAGTCCCCGAGCGTGGTGATTCTGGAGATGTCCTTTCAGATTGCTAACTTGGTTGCTGCTTCTTTGTTTGCAAGGACGTGCGACTTCGTGGAGACGACGACTCCTCATGAGTGCTTGGAGACTGTAACAACCTGCATCATCCAGTGTGCAGCGGATATCTTAGCGGCGTTGCAGTACCTGAGTCCGCGGGAGCGGATCCCGCATGACGGTGCGTCGGTGTTCAAGGCCATCACCGATGTCCCCGCTATGGTGGACTGGCTGCAGCGCTCGTCGTGCCGGGTGGGCATTACCATGGTCTTGAGCATGGTTCTTGCCCACTACTGCGAGGGCTTCGATATGGAGGAGGTGACGGCGGGATTCCCCTCCGAGACCAGCGAATTCGACGTGGCGGAGGTGTTGCGGCTGATGGAGTTGGTCCGGCCGTATGCTGACCGCGTTCTGGCTGCAACTGACCTGGAGTCGCACATCACAAGCCAAACCGCCCGAGAAGACGCCGAGAAGGAGCAGGCCAAGGAGAAACCACATGACTGACGACATACCCCGTTGTGAGGTATGTGCCGAAGTTCACCTACGACGACAGCGGCATGGAGCTAGTGATTGATCCCGAGGCCGGCGCTTCTAAGTAGGAGAGCTTGCATTCGTGGGGGGAATGCCCCCTCTTGACCTGTAATAAGACAGTTTGTTCCCGCGATTCGATAGGAGCGACTCGCGGATCTTTTGAGTAATGATAATAATATGTTTGTATTTAAACCTTATACCTTGTGAATTTTGGCCAAGTCCCCAGTCGACAGACTAGTCGTCGAGGGTGACTGTGGAGCTTTTGGAATTGTGTTAAACGATGTTTGTTAGCGTACCTACTCGTCGTGGCCTGAGGGGCCAGTCGCTGGGCGACCCCAATGAAGGCTCTCGTCATGACTGTTTTCTGTTAGAGCTGGGTTTTCATTTCGTGAAGTCCCCAGTCGTAGTACGTAGTCGTTTGTGCGAGTTGCTGCTTCAAAGGTAGGGGAGAAGGGCGATTGAAAATGCGTTGTTAGGTAACGTGCCGTTCGTCATGGCCTGATGGGCCAGTCCCGTGGCGACCCCAAAGGAGGTTCTTTTCTCGGCGTTTTTCCTTGACGAGCTCCCCGGTCGCAGTACTTAGCTTTACAAGTCACCAATCCTAAGGTAGAGAAGGGCGAGTGGATGCTGTATACGTAGCATCGGTTGGTTGCTAAGGCCCGTGGGGCTGGTCGGGCGAGCGACCCTACTGAAGGATCCAATCGTTGTTTTCACTTTGTGGCTTAAAGGGCGGTGACTGGGTCAGTCCTGAGATTGCGACTGGCCTGACAACTGCTGCTCTTTTTAGCTGAGCTACTTAGCTGTTTATGGATTGCTCTGTCAGTAGAAGCAAGCAAAAGTCTCCCTGTTCCGGAGCTGCGCACCTTGGCGTCTATCTCGTATCGGCGACTTGGGAGATATGTTCGTGCGGGGCACGGTTATAATGTTAGGTCAGCGAATTGGAGATCGTACGGAGTAGACAATATCTTTGTTGATAATCGTGTGGCGTTTTATATGGCGATTTACGTGTTGAAGCGGCGGAGCATATTGCTGTTCCAGGGGCGTTCGACCTCTCGGGTGAGCGGGTGCCGTCATCGTCCTTGTGCACGCCCGTGAGGTAGTAGGCATCATAGCCGAGAACGCGGATGACGGTGAATGGCCCCTCCCAAGGTGGGGACAGCTTATGCATGCCCTTCTTATCCTGGATTAGCCTGAGGACGAGGTCGCCTTCCTGGAAGGAGCGACTGCGGACGCGGCGACTGTGATAGCGCCGGAGGCCTTGCTGGTATATGACCGTCCTGGAGAGAGCGAGTTCTCTGTCATCGTCGAGGAGGTCGACTACGTCCTGACGGGTGAGCTTGTTTTCTTCCTCGGAATAGTTCAATACACGTGGCGAGTTGTGGTGGATGTCCGTGGGCATGACGGCTTTTGCTCCGTAGACTAGGAAGAAAGGCATGTAGCCCGTTGACCTATTTGGCGTTGTGCGTATTCCCCAGAGCACATATAGTAGTTCTTCCGCCCAGCATCCGGCGGCGCGCTCCAGGGGAACCTCCAATCATGGCTTTATCCTGTGGAGGATGTTTTGGTTAGCCCTTTCCGCTTGGCCGTTTTACTCGGGATGCGCTACTGAGGCGAGGTCGAGTCGAATCCCCCGTTTTCTTCACAGAAGTCCGCCATTTCTCCTTTGGCGAAGTTTGTGCTGTTGTTGGTGATGATGTTGTGTGGGTAGCCGTAGCGGTATATCAGTTCCCGCAGGAACTTCGTCGCTCTTTTGCCGTCGCACTTCTTTATGGGCTTTGCTTCCACCCACTTCGTGAATTTTTCGATGGCGACGAGGAGGTGAGTGTAGCCGATGGGGACTGTTTTGAATTTTCCCATCATATCCATGCCCCAAAAGGCGAAGGGCCAAGTGAGGGGGATGGTCTTGAGCGCGGAGTACACCTGGGCATTCTTCGGGCCGGGCCGGGTTTCGGGCCAAGCCCGAAAAACCCCGAACCTAATTTCCTAGGCCCGAGCCCGGCCTGGCCCGCCATTCGGGTTTACAAAATTGGGCCCGAACCCGGCCCGAACTGACAAAAGCATGGCCCGGCCCGACAAGCCCGGCCCGAACTAGGCTAAAATCATGTTTTCTTCAAGCCCGAACCTGGCCCGGCCCGATCTTCGGGCTCCAAATTCAGGCCCGTACCCGGCCCGACATGCAAGCCCGGTCCGGCCCGGCCCGGGATTTTCGGGCCGGGCTGCCCATGCCCAGCTGTAGCGCGGAGCCTGGCATGTGCGACTGGCTCGCGTATTTCTGGCACCCGACGCATGCGCTGACGAGTTCGACTGCGTCGGCGTGTGCGGTTGGCTAGTAGAAGCCGTGCCTGAAGGCTTTGGCAACTATCGAGCGGGCTCATGCGTGATGGCTGCAGTCGCATGCGTGTATGTCATGTATGATCTTGCGACCCTCCTCTGCGGTGACGCACCACTGGAAGACTCTAGAGATGCTGCACTTGTACAACTCCTGGTTGATGATGGTGAAGGACTTGCATCGGTGGGCGATCATGCGTGCCTCCGCTTCATCCATGAGCGGTGTCTGCCGCACGAGGTAGTTCATGTAGGGTTCCGTTCAGTCCCTGGCATCTGAGGCGACTACGACCAGCACGGAGTCGGGAGCTGGTGGTTCGGCGATGTTGACCTCGCGGGATGGCTGTACCGACGGGCGAGTGAGAATGTCGAGGAAGACACCCAGTGGAGGAGGTTGTCGCTTGGAGCCGAGCCTGGAAAGCACGTCGGCCTCCTCGTTCTTGCGACTGTCGACCCACTCGACGACGTACCCGGAAAAGCTGGTGCCAGCCTGGTCGACCGCTCGCTTGTAGGCGATCATGTTGGCATCGGTGGCGTCGCAGGTTCCGGAGGTTTGGCTGGTGACTAGGTCGGAGTCGCCAAAGCAGCGCAGGCGTGATGCACCCATCTCCTTGTCGATCTGCATGCCGTGGAGGAGTGCCTCGTATTCGGCCACGTTGTTGGTGCAGGGCTCGAATTATAGCTGCAGAACGTACGTCATGGTGTCTCCTTTCGGGGATATGAGGATGATGCCTGCTTCGGCCCCTTCGAGGTTCTTGGAACGGTCAAAGTAAAGGGTCCAATGCTTGATGTCCGCCGGGGAGGTTGACTGCTGCGCTTCCTCCCAGTCGACGAAGAAATCCGCCTGCGCCTGGGACTTGATATCATGGCGGGCTCGTACGTGATGTTGTGGACGCCGAGCTCGACTACCCACTTGGTGATTCTTCCAGTTGCGTACAATGGGGGCTCAGTCGGCGAGTAGCGTCGACGCGACGACCTTGATGGGGTGCTCGTGGAAGTAAGGGGCCAGTCGCCGCTGGGCCCTCAACACTGAGTAGACCAGCTTCTGGTAGTGCGACTGAGCGCTGCGACTTGCCCGTCGAGCTTATGTGCGTCGAGGAGGCATGCGGGCCTTTTGATGCGCATGACGGCCGATGTTTTCTCCGGGTTGGGCTCGATGCCGCGCTTGGAGACGACGTAGTCGAGTAGCTGCCCTGACGGGAGTCCGAAGGTGCACTTCAGACGATTCAGCTTGATCTGGTAGCGCCGGAGGTTGGCAAAGGTCTTAGTGAGGTCGGCGACTAGGTCATCTTGCCGAGTCGACTTGACCACCGCGTCATCGATGTACACGTGGATGTTGCGCTCGATTTGGCTTTCGAGGCAACTGTTCATGCACCGCTGATAGGTGGCTCCGGCGTTTCTGAGGCCGAAGGTCATGTCAGTGTAGCAGTAGGCGCCGAGTGGCATGATGAACGCCATATTTTCCTGGTCTTCGACCTTCATCTTGATTTGGTTGTACCCGGAGTACGCATCGAGGAAGCATGGCGACTCCGAGCCCGCGACGGCATAGATGATCTGGTCGATCCGCGGGAGGACGAATGGGTCCTTGGGGCAGGCCCGATTGAGGCTGGTGTAATCTATACACATTCGCCACGTCTTGTTTTTCTTCAACACTAGTACTGGGTTTGCCAGCCACTTGGGGTGCTTGATTTCCATGATGAACACGGCGGCGAGTAGCCGGTTCACCTCTTCGGCGATGACGCGACGTCGCTCTTCCCCTACGGGTCGCATCGTCTGTTTGACGGGACGCGCAGTTGGGTCTACGTGTAGTTTGTTATCAGCAAGTTCTCTCGGCACACCTGGCATATCAGAAGGTTTCCATGCAAAGATATCTCGATTCTCACGGAGGAACTTGATGAGCGCGCTTTCCTATTGGGCGGCCAGGCCCGTCCCAATGATAACCTGCTTACTCGGATCATTTTCTACCAAATCTACTCGACGTGTGTCAGTCGTCGGCTGGAAGGTCGGCGAGGACGAGTCGAGCTCGGTTGGCTTCTCGAGGATGGCGGGGTCGTTACGGTTGACTGGGTACTTGGCGAGCTCAGCGGTGTTGTCGCGCTCCAAGGAGATGACAGCGTTGGCGATCTTGGCGCCGCTTGATGCGTGTAGTTGACACGTCCGTTGGGAACCCCAAGAGGAAGGTGTGATGCGCACAGCGGCAAGTTTCCCTCAGTAAGAAACCAAGGTTTAATCGAACCAGTAGGAGTCAAGAAGCACGTTGAAGGTTGATGGCGGCGGGATGTAGTGCGGCGCAACACCGGAGATTCCGGCGCCAACGTGGAACCTGCACAACACAACCAAAGTACTTTGCCCCAACGAAACGAGTGAGGTTGTCAATCTCACCGGCTTGCTGTAACAAAGGATTAACCGTATTGTGTGGAAGATGATTGTTTGCGGAGAAAACGAGTAAAACAAGTATTGCAAGACAGATTTGTATTTCGAGTATTAATAGAATGGACCGGGGTCCACAGCTCACTAGAGGTGTCTCTCCCATAAGATAAAAGCATGTTGGGTGAACAAATTACAGTCGGGCAATTGACAAATAGAGAGGGCATAACAATGCACATACATGACATGATAAGTATAGTGAGATTTAATTGGGCATTACGACAAAGTACATAGACCGCCATCCAACTGCATCTATGCCTAAAAAGTCCACCTTCAGAGTTATCGTCCGAACCCCTTCCAAGTATTAAGTTGCAAAGCAACGGACAATTGCATTAAGTATGGTGCGTAATGTAATCAACAACTATATCCTCGGACATAGCGCCAATGTTTTATCCCTAGTGGCAACAGCACAACACAACCTTAGAACTTTCTCGTCACTCGTCCCGTGTGTCAATGCGAGCATGAACCCACTATCGAGCATAAATACTCCCTCTTGGAGTTAAAAGCAAAAACTTGGCCGAGCCTCTACTAGTAACGGAGAGCATGCAAGATCATAAACAACACATATGTAATAACTTGATAATTAACATGACATGGTATTCTCTATCCATCGGATCCCGACAAACACAACATAGAGTATTACGGATAGATGATCTTGATCATGTTAGGCAGCTCACAAGATCCAACAATGAAGCACAATGAGGAGAAGACAACCATCTAGCTACTGCTATGGACCCATAGTCCAGGGGTGAACTACTCACTCATCACTCCGGAGGCGACCATGGCGGTGTAGAGTCCTCCGGGAGATGAATCCCCTCTCCGGCAGGGTGCCGGAGGAGATCTCCGAATCCCCGAGATGGGATCGGCGGCGGCGGCGTCTCGCATAGGTTTTCCGTATCGTGGTTTTTCGCATCGGGGGTTTCGCGACGGAGGCTTTAAGTAGGCGGAAGGGCAGAGTCGGGGCCCGACGAGGGGCCCACACCATAGGGCGGCGCGGCCCCCCTGGCCGCGCCGCCTTGTGGTGTCGCCACCTCGTGGCCCCACTTCGTATGCTCTTCGGTCTTCTGGAAGGTTCGTGGCAAAATAGGCCCCCGGGTCTTCGTTTCGTCCAATTCCGAGAATATTTCGTTACTAGGATTTCTGAAACCAAAAACAGCAGTAGAAACGGAACCGGCACTTCGGCATCTTGTTAATAGGTTAGTTCCGTGAAAATGCACGAATATGACATAAAGTGTGCATAAAACATGTAGGTATCATCAATAATATGGCATAGAACATAAGAAATTATCGATACGTCGGAGACG